>NW_026775576.1:79950049-80152549 GCF_030987335.1 Cornus florida
AAATTTGTTGGAAGGGACTGCAACCAAGTTCTTGCTTTATCCTTGAGAAAGAATTGGAAAAGTCACATTCTGAATGAATCATTGGTTAGAGTGGTCAACTTGGTAGTTGAACACAATTCCAAGAACACATCCAAGTGCTTATAAGGATCCTCTATTGCAAACCCATGGAAAGTAGGAAGCATTTGGATTATAGTAGGCTTGATCTCAAAATGGGTTGTATCAGTATCCAGAAAAATAAAGCATGAAGGGGAAGTGTATGTGGTAGGAATAAAATGGTCCCTCAATTATGGTTATGGAGGGACAGGTGGAACCTATCCTCCATTCCCATTACCATTACCATTATTACCCAGTGCATTACGTTGTTCAGCTAAGTTATCAGAGGAAGTATCTATAGAATTCAGATATCTTTTAAGTTTTCTTAATTGACTCAAAGTTCTCTCTATTTCAGGATCATGTACTAAAGGTTTTGACCGATTATAGTGAGTTAACATGCATTAATTCCAGTAATCCTATAGTAACAAAAATAAAAGATTCCAAGTAACAGAAAACAATAAAAACTCACAAAAAGGATTAATAAATTGAAGCTTTTTCTCCCTTAAGCGTCTTTGTCCTCACTGCTAATTTGTACCTGAAAAGAAAAAGAATTAAGGTAAGATATCAGAAAGTTCGAAGACTGGTAAATCAAAATAACTAATTAAAAACTGAACAAAATCTAATCTCCCCGGCAACGGCGCCAAAAATTATTGATTGTTCTCTCCTAATAGCATGATATCGTATATGATAACTCTATGTAAAGAGGATGTCGAACCCACAGGGAGATGGAATTTGTATTAGTCTTTAAATTAATTTCATAGTTTACAGATAACTTAGTTGGAGAGTTTGTTGGATGTCATGGTTTAACAAACTAGAATTAAAACAAAATATTAAATAAAAGCAAAGTAAATAAATTGAGTGATTAGAGAGAAAGGAATCTTAGGGCTTTGACTTCACCACAACCATCATACTACACTTAATTATACTAACTCTGGGAATTTAACAGTGATATTTCCAAATGAATTGAATTCAATAACATTCATTCAATTCGGGTTTTAAAGAAAGATGTTTTACAAATTTAGCTAACTATAACATATCTGCGATGAGCATGGACTGTCCGCCTACCTACTCTAACTATTTTAACTACGTTGTAACCAATCCACCTTTCCTAAGCATAGACTATGAAAACGTTCTTTTACAAAATACATTGGAACACCATTATATGACCTCTATTCTTATAGCCGGCAGGGCTCCGCCAGATATCGTCCAATAAGGTAGGTTAAGAATAGCAAACAGACTATTACATCTAAGATAAGGTAGTAACAGTTTATAAGCTATTAAAGCATGAAAACCACTTGAGTTGTCTCAAGTGCTCGTAGTCATATAATCTAGAAAAAAACATATATTAAAAATAATCCCAGAGTTAAAACAATCAAACCATAGTATTAAGTTGGGTTACATCAGTGCCTTAAGAGGGGAATTAGCTACTCATGACAAGGTTGGATATTATCTGTGTTGACTTCATCTCTTTTGTCATGGATGGCACTTCTCTTCTCAGGATCTTCATTTCTAGGGTTGTAGGACCCCTAAAAGCCACCACACCTACAACATCAAGATAGCACCATAAAAGAGATTAAAATTTCAGACCCTTTCTATCAAGGCTTACGCTTTCTTTTATAGAAGAAAATAATATTTGGTGGGCTTTTAGGTCTTCTGTCCAAATTGGGATGAGATACGGCTGATAAAGAGAGCAATCCCGCAATATTAATCTGACATGTCAAGGAAGGCTCGAGCTTCAAGGACAAAGGCTCAAACTTCAAGAACAAGGCTCGAGCTTCACAGGATTGATATTTGAGCTTCCATAAATAGTGTTCGATCTTCACTTTGACACTTAGCCAAATTTCTTCAACTATTTTCTGAAGCGTCTTTTTCTTCAACACTTAGAATATTTATGGGACTTATCTCTTTTAACATTGCTCGATCCAAGCTAGGTACCAGGCTCGAGCATCCGGAACACTAGGCTTGAGCTTTAGTACACCAGGCTCGAGCTTCAGCTGTTAGTGCTCGATCCTGGAGGTAAAGCATGAGACCTGGGAGCATAGCCTTGTAATTAAATCAACTCTTTAATTTCTGATGCCTCATACTCGAGCTTGAGGGTCAATGCTCGAACACCCTTAGGTAAGGCTCGAGCACTTATTGTGAGGCTCGAGCTTCAAGGTACGAGGCTCGAGCTTTTGGGTCTTGTTGATTTTTCTTCTTTTCTTTGCTGTGATGCTCGAGCCTCCACATTTGGGCTTAAGCTCTAAGGCTTGAATTTATTCAAACTTCACCATTTAAGCTCTCGGCTTGCTTTAAATGACCGGTAACGACTTTGTAACCTTTGATATCATCATAAAGTCCCGGTTTTAACCATTTCTCTGGGAAAGTACCTACAAACACACATTAAGCATAAATTAGTCTAACTATGAATAGAAGTATCACTTTAGACCTTAACATATACGTACTTAGGGGCTCGAATATGCATATATTAAGCGCTCATCAAGTAACACGATCAGGTCATAATATGGTAGGGCAACTCACAGTTATCTCATGTATTCAAAACCTTACACAAAGTGAATCGACAATATGAGAATGCCAGTCGGATACCAACCTCCCAAGTTACAACAATTTGATGGAAAGGGCAATCCTAAGCAATACATCTCCCATTTTGTTAAAACTTGTAACAATGCTGGAACTGATGGTGATCTTTTTGTGAAACAATTCATTCATTCCCTTAAGGGAAATGCCTTTGATTGTACACTGACTTAGAGGCTGAGTTGATAAATGGGTAGGACCAGATGGAGCGTGAATTCTTAAATCACTTTTACAATACCCGTCGTACTGTGAGCATAATAGAACTTACTAACACCAGGCAGTGGAAGGACGAACCTGTTATAAACTACATCAATAGGTGGCATGCACTTAGCATGAACTACAAGGACCGATTCTTATAAAATTCTACTGTTGAGATGTGCATGCAAGGTATGTATTGGGGACTTTTCTATATTCTTCAAGGCATTAAACCCCGTACCTTTGAAGAGTTGACCACACGTGCTCATGACATGGAGATTAACATCAATACTCATGGGGGAAACAATCCTTCTACCTTGGAGCAGCGCAAGGATAAGAGGGAAGTAAGGAAAGATCAGAAGCCGACAAAGAAAGCAGATAAAAAAAAAGGCAGCAAAGAGACTATGACCATCACGGCGGTACCATTGAAGATCTCCACGAAGGAGAAGAATAAAGGAAGTGATAAGCAAAACAAATTCTAAGAGAAGGATAAGCTCTGGCTGGAGAAGCCACGCTAGACACTTAAGGAGTTAGAGAAGAAAGAGTACACATTCTTGGACTTTGATGTGCTAGGAAAACTAAAATTTCTACTCGAAAAGAAAATTATTGAACTCCCAGAATGCAAACGCCATGAAGAAATGGGGCAAGTGAATGACCCAAAATACTACAAGTACCACTGTATTGTTAGTTATCCGATTGAGAAGTGCTTTATATTCAAGGAGTTAGTAATGACTTTGGCTAAACAAGGAAAAATTCTTTTGGAAGGCGATGAAGTGGCTGAGACAAATCATATCACCACCACATCCGAATGTCCAAGTCCAACTTATTCCAAACTTTCTAGGGAAATGACCCCAGTTATCAGTTGGAATGACCTCAAATCATTCAATTTGGTTTATTGGAGCCTATGATTGTCCAAATGCCTCAGACAGAGTTGCCTGAACAAGTAAAAAAAGGATTGACTCTTGTGACGAGAAAGAAGCCACACAAACAAAGGAAAACCTTGGCACAACAAACGCACTTCAGCAGGGGGCAAGGAAAGGAAAAGCTCCAACATTACCCAATAAGAATGACTCAAGCAAAACAGGTGATTGTGGAAGGAGATCAACTAGATAAGTGCCCCAACAATGGCACTCGCAAGCCTGTCATATTAGAAAATTCTTCCCCACTGGATATTTCAATAGTGATCAAGTTCAAGCTGTTTACAGAGTATCCATCGCCGAAGTTGATAAGCTGACTGAACAAACTGAAGAAAAAATCCCAGTTCTAGAAGATCCAAGCAACTACACTGGTATAGAAGATGATGAATAGCGAATCCCTATAATGAATTGTACCTTATGTTGTGCGGGAATCACCTTCACCGATGAGGACTTACGGTTAAGCTCGAAGCCACACAACCGCCCGCTTTTCATTTCCGGATACATCCGAGAACAAAAAGTTACTTGTATCCTCGTTGATGGAGGTTTAACAGTGAACATGATGCTAAAATCCACGATAAAGAACCTCAGCATCACAATCAATGAATTGGCTCGTAGTCGCCTAGTTATCCAAGGCTTTAACCAAGGAGGACAAAGAGCAATTGGCATGATTAGAGTTCACCTTACCATTGGAGAGTTAAATGCTGAGACTATATTCCATGTTATTACTAGGGCAACATTAGGTCCATGGAAATGGCGTGGTCCCATCCACCTTGCATCAATGTTTCAAGTTTTATATGAATGGTATAAAAACTATATTTGCAGATGATAAACCATTTGCTGAGGCGGACTCACATTATGCAGATGCTAAATTTTACTCTGACTCTAATACACTAATGGAGGTTCTCCCAATAGATATCCCTTCAATGGGAAAAATAGAATCTACAAAGGGGAAAGAAGTCCAACTCACTCCCATAGAATGTGTCACACATAAGAAAATCGCGACTTCTACACAAGAGTCTAGATCATCTTCGAATGTCTTTAAAAACAAGTCCATCTTCATGTATGTGCCCAAATCTAGAAGGAAGGAATGACAATCACCTTTTGTTGAGATTGTTGAGACGAAGGAAACAAAGACAAAGTCCATCCCCTCTTCAATGAGAGAAGATTCACAAGCATTCAGAAAAGACTCAACAATTCCTATTGTGAAGATTGAGAAGTCCAAAATTGCCAAACCACCACTAAAAGGGTTCGACTTTAGCTCTCATGACTTGATAAAACAAAGTTTACTTCCTCATCAAAGGACAATAGAGGGGTTTGATCCAAATGCATACAAGCTCTTAGCCAATGCAGGGTATGGTTTTGAAAATCCTGCGGAACTTAGACAACTCAGCCCTGAACTCACTGGCGAGAAAGTGCATGGCCTTAATGGGACACAAAAGAAGCTGCGAGATCAAAGACATAGGATCAGTCCACCTAAAAATGGTATAGGTTTCACGCCAAACGAGCCTATCCGAGTCCCTATGGGAAGAAGGGATAAGAAAGCTGATCGGTTGGTCAATTAACATCAACCTTCGCAATAGCACGAATCATTGTAAAATAGGGCTATTGGTCGGGTAAGTCGAACCACAGGGACTACGCTAGTCTAATACAACCTAAATGTCTAGAATCATTCTTAGAATGATGAATGGTGTATAGAGGTTTTGTTGGATGTCACTTAAGCTAGGAAATTAAAAGTGCATAAAACAGTAAATTGCAAGAATTCAAGGGAGTGAGTACAAGTAAAGAAGGCTAGGGAAATGAATCCACCTCCATCCCTCTACACATGCTAGGTTAAGATTAATTTAAGGGGAAAACAACATATATGATAGTCATGATACATAACAATACTAGGTTGCTATAATATCCTTAAGAAGTTCATTTAATTAGAAAGGCAAGAATAAACCATCAAAGGTTCACATGATCAACTACCTAAACTAAAATGTAGCTTAGAACATGCTTACTAAGCCAAGGATTATCAAGCCCTAATTTAAATGGTGAATGCACATAAAGCTAAGAATCAAGTATAGCCCATCAAAGGGAAACCCTAAGCCATGAACTATCTAGGTTCTCCAACTCCATGCCATTAAAACCATTCCATAATCTAACTTCCATTGTCACCATGGAAGTACAAGCAATATGATTAAGAAAGGCAACCATCCAAGACAAGATGAATAACTCACAATAATCATTTAAAACATTCAACATTCATTACAACAAAAATGAGGCTCTTGACCATGGAAAGACTATCAAAAATACATTGTAATCCCCAAAAATAAACTATACTAACACATGCTTACAAGGGAGGGGTTTCATCACCTCCCTAGATGAGGTTTAGTTACCCATTGGTGAGCTAGAAGAAGGAAGAAGCATCATCCTCATCTCCATTTTCGAGCTCCTACTGTAGCACTCAAGAACACCCTTCTCCTTGCTCTCTTCTCTCTCCTTTCTCTTGCTCAAGATAAAGCTTAATGATATATGTGGCCTTTGGGTAGCCTTTTATGCTCCAACCATACCCTCTCTCCTCCAAGGAACACCTCCAACCACGTCATAAAGAGGGAAGATGGCATTGAGGAAACCAATGTGCAAGTGGGCTGAAATGAGCCATTTCCGAAGGGCATTCTGCCTGATTTTCGAGCGCACGCTTGGTGACTTCGAGCACTCTAACTTAGTGCAATGTGCAACATGCTCCTCTTGCTCAGTGCTGACCTATTTTGGGAAAACTGCTATAACTTTGTGCCCCGAACTCCGAATGACGATCTGTTTGAAGCTTTGGAGAGCTGATTCAGTGCTTTAAAAACTTCATGTTTTGATGAAGACCCAAATCTCAAGTCTGGTTGGTCGAAAATGGGGAGAAAGGCAGTACATCAGTGCTGCTAGGCAGTTCTGCGCACCTCTGTTGTGAAGATCATAACTCTCTGCTCCGAACTCCGAATGATGAACCACTTGAAGATTTGGAAAGCTGATTCAGAACTCTAAATCTTTCATGTTATGAGGGAAGTCCAGTTCTCGAGTTTGGAAGGTCAAAATGGCAAGCGAAGTCCAGGCTCTACTGCTGCCAGAATTCAGCATTGGCACCCTTTTGTTGCTCAAGACTCCACAAGGCCTTATTCTTGTTCCATTTTGGCCAATGAACCTGAAAATGCATAAAAACATAGAATTGGAGTTAATCTACATAAAATAATTAATAACTGGACTTTGTTAATGTAATTTAGGGCGCTTGAATATACATTATTCGGCGCTTATCACACCCCCAAACTTACATTTTGCTAGTCCCTTAGCAAAACTACAATGAAAGACATAAAGAAAAGACAACCATGGGCATGCTACTACAAAAATATCCTCCATGGTAAAATGAGATAGAAACATAGCTCAAATACAACTTGAAACAGACAAAAACTGGAGATGGGGTCATTGGGAAAACTACCTTGCATATATGAAGCATTGATACAAAAATTGGCTACATACATTTCTACATACATGCATCAACATCAAAGTCTATATAAATAACTCAATTATCATCTCTTGAATGGAAATCAACTCTCGCTTCAGTGAAAGTGAATTGGATTCTCAACATGCGGCTTTTACTTTCTTTTCCAATTCCAAGGTACAAGTTTTCAAGTCAATGAATTCCCTTTTACATGAAGTCCCTAAGGCATGATTTTATTTTCAAGACAACTTTTGTTGCTTGTTAACAATTTATTTCAACACATAAGCGAAACATAGAATGGTTGTGCAATGCTGAAGTCCCTTAAGCTTTCTAACCAACCCTTGTAGCAAGCGTTAGGCCAACAACTCCCAAACCAGATGGCTTTAGGGTGCTAAGTGTAGAGACACTCCTAGGGCTTAATAGCTCGAGCTGGAAAGGCTACGAACGTCAACTGGTCATGTTTTTTTTTTTTTTTTTTTTTTTTTTTTTTTTTTTTTTTGAATAAACATGCCAAAGGTATCCATCTATCAGGTTCATCAAATCAGATTAACTAGGCCAAGGTCAAGGTCAATCAAGTTGCATGCCTCACAGTTAAGTTTCCAATGTGCATCTGTGCATTGTGAAGCTTATAAGAGTGTAAATCCAGCAAGAATCTAATTGAGGCATTTATACAGACTACATTGTATTTACATGATCATTTCAACTCAAATTTTTCTTTATTTTCAAAATTTTTCAATTGCTTCTATACACAAGGTATTAAACATATGTTTCATCTCCGACAAGTGTCAAGTTATACTATCATTGCTTAGCAAAAATTATGGAACCAAAAATATGCCAAGAATGCTTGATGCACCCCCAAACTTAAACGACACAGTGTCCTCAATATGGACATGGATGCAAGTGAGAGACAAAAATGACAACGAGTATAAAAGGAACAACAATACCCAGGGGGAGGGAATGGCATTTTGAGACAAAAACCCCCAAACTTGAACCGGACTGCGCAACCTGGAAAGCAATATGAAGAACCAAAAGAAACAACCACAAACACATTAATAGCACAAGCATAAAGACAGAAAACGAATGTATCGAAAGTTAACAGAACATAAAGAACTTGCATTGCAAAAAGAGTTTACATGATGACAAAAAGAACTGTACAGGGATCATGTCGACCAGAGCAACCTATACATAGCAAATTCTTACAGTTTAAAAGGAAAACAAAATATACAAGAGAAATAGTTACAGATGAAACAAAAGAGAAGGTCCACACGCGCAACAAGCTACTGGCCAGAAGGTAAACGGGCGAGGATGGAATGGAGGAGAGATTGAGTCTTACGCCGTTCAGCGGAAGCCAAACGACGGTCCTCAGCGGCGACACGGCGGTCTTCAGCAGCAAGACGACGATCTTCCTCAGCACGTGAAGAAGACTCACACAGAGCCTGAGTGCACGCGGACAAAGAATGCTCAAAACGATCTAGTCGCGCATGAATACCGGCAATGGAAGCCCGGATGAAAGCCTGGTCCTGGTGAGAGTCGACCGAAGGCTCTATCCTCGCAGTGGCTGCGGCGGTGGAAACTGCCTCAGAAGGAGGAGGAGGTGGAGCGTGGATGAACAGGGGGGCAGGAGGCGGAGGGGTACTAGAATGGCTCAGAACATTGATCCACCGGCGCTGGGTAAAAATTTTAATTTTGTCGCCTTTTGGTTCGTGGGGAGGAACAACGAAACCCTTGTGCTGAAGGAGTCGAGTGATGAAAAACGGCAAAGGCAAGTTCCGATTTTCAACTCGCGGAGCCCGTGCATTATGAGCATCATGCCAGAACTTCATAAAGGTGGACCAAATGAGCTCTGGGATGGAGAACCATTGGCCTTGGTCCATGGCATATAAGGCTTGCAGAAAGAGGCCCCGACGCTCGGTGCTGTGCACCAAAGGGCAAACATTGTGCTTGAAGACAGTGTCAATGAACCATAGGCGTTCCGGAAGATTGGTCTTGCGGATAAAAGACCGGGGCCGAGTAGGATCGTCAATAGGGCAAATGGCAGCGGCAATCTGCGCCACAGTTAATGTATCCGGCTCCTCATATAAAGGGAGATTCTCACGATTGACAATGTCATCGGGGCACTCAATGGGGCAACCAGAAACCTGAATGATGTCGGTCACAGTGAAAGCATAGGCGGTGCCGTCAATGGATGTAGTGAGAGAAATGGGTGGCTCTTCAGGGCACTGGAGATTCTGGTAGAAGAGGCGCACTACACGGGGGTAGGCAACCCTGGCAAGGGGTGCGCAAATGTGTTGCAGACGCCGGTTAGTCAATTCGGCCACAGCCCACGAAGTTGTGGGTAGAATGTCAAAGGCATCCGTGAGCGGAAATGAGAGTTCGTAGTTGAGGTGTTTGCGATCCCAAGGATCACGTGGTCGCTCACGAGTGACAGCACGGGCACCTGAAGAGGGTCGAGGAGGGCGAGAAGGACCGGCACGAGACATTTAGAGAGGTGGACTTGGTTAAGGAATTTCAGCGAACACCTGGCATGCACCACAAAAAGGAGAAGAGGAAAGTGAGTGGGATGGAGGAGCAAACCCAAAATTTTTAACAAAGAAACAAGCTCTAGCATTGACAAAGCAACAACAAATCACCAACAAAACCAAACTCCAACATTACTAGCCCATCCTCCGTGTAAAACACCAAGAATGAACAAAGGAAAAGAAAAACTAAGGAAGAGGACACAAACCTGAATGTCAGGGTATCCGAGAGCAAGAAGGAAGGCAGGAAGAGGGAGGTGAGAGGATGGGGTGGTGAGGTATGGAGGTGGGTTGGTTATGCAAGTGGATGCTGAAGGTGGTGGGTGGAGGAGTGCCGAGAGGGTGATGGGTGTTGGATGTTCATGCATGCAAGGTGTGGTGCATGCTGGTGGTTGTGCACTTGGTTGTGAGTGGGAGAGAGAGAAAAGCTGGTGTGGTGTGTGAGAGGGTCGAGCAGGTGGTTGGGGAAGGTAGAGAGAGAGAGAGATGAAAAGTGGGTGCAATGAGGGTGGGGAAGTTGGAGCCAAGAGAGGGGGATGAGAGTGAGGTGATGGTAGCTTCGGGGTTTAAAAGAGGGAGAGTGAGAGCTTGGTTCGAGCACTCGAAGGCCCACTTCGAGTGCTCGAAATGGGGGCAGAGAGTTGGGTGAGGGGCTAGGGTGTGGGAAGGGGAGTTCGAGCACTCGAAGCTGGGTCTTCGAGTGCTCGAAATTTGAGCAGTGGGTGGAGGGGTGGTGAGGTTGGTTGTGATGGTTGGTTGTGATGGTTGGTAGGAGGGTGGTGAGCTGAGTGGTGAGGGATGGGAGGGGTGGCATGCATGCATGGGCCTGCATGCATGCATGGCCGAGAGGGTGGATGCAGGAAGGTGGTTAGCTGGGTGGTGAGGGGTGGAGGCCAAGAGGTGGTAGTGGTGCATGGTGTTGGAGGGTGTGTTGTTGGTGTGTTGCCGAGAGAAAGAGAATGTGGGTTTGAGAGGTGGCATGCATGCATGGACGTGCATGCATGCATGCAGGGTGGTGATGTATGGTTTGGTTTGGGAAGAAAGAGAGAGGAAGGTTGGTGTGCATGGTGTGAGATAGAGTTGAGGGTGTGCATGCATGCATGGGCATTCATGCATGCATGGGAGGAGGGTTGATAGATGGAAGGTGATTGCTGAGTGGTGGGTTTGGCATGCATGCATGTGTGGTGAGCTTGAGTTGGAGGGTGGTTTGGGGAGTTTGGTTTGAAGTGGGTTGCTGTTGTGTTGCAAGAGGTGGTGATGTTTGGTTTGTAGAGGCCGAGAAAGAGAGAAGGTTGGAAGGTTGGTTGGGTGCGTTGGGTTGAGGAGAGAGATAGGATGGTGTGGATGATGAGTTGCGAAGCTTGCATACAGGGTGTGGTTTACATGGGATGGCTGCGAGGGCTTGGGATTGAGTGAGCTGAAAGCTGAACATGGTTGGTGGGTTTTGAATGGTGGTGAGTTGAGGGAGCTTGAAGGTGCCGAGAGAGAGAGAGATGGTGAGGGTTGATGCAGGTCATGAAGTTGTGTTGGGAGAAGTGGTCGAGCACTCTAAGCATGGAAGTAGAGTGCTCGAATTGGGACCAGTAGCCTCAGCAGCTTTGGGGTTTAAAAATCAAACAAGGTCGAGCACTCCAAATTAGAGTTTAGATTGCTCGAAATGAAGCCAGAGAGATCGGGTTTGCTGGGAGGTGGCTGCGAGCACTCCAAAGGAACTTGAGAGGGCTCGAAAATGAGGCAGTGAGCTCATTAGGCAACATGGAGATGGAATTGGCAATGTGAGCAACATTATGCAAACTAGATGGAAAAATTTTTGCAACTGCTGCACCTGAGGCCAAGTAATACATAGATGGATTTTCAGACCTTGCATGCATTTTTCCAAACCAATGCATGGATGGAAATCAAGAACTTGGCAACTTCATGCAATGCATGGAAAATTTGGAAAATGCTTCAAACTGTGCAAATTTTTTTTTACAGCATGGAAAATTTAGAAAAATTTTGAAATTGTGCAATTTTTTTTTTTTTTTTTTTTTGTTTTCAATGAGTGCATGGATGAAATGGATTGAAATTTTTTTTTTTTTTTTTTAAACTTTGCACTGCACACAATGCATGGATGAGTTTAAGAAAATTTTCAAGCTTTTTGCAACATGATGCAAAATGGATAGAATTCTCAAAAATGAAAATTTTAAGCATAGAGAATTTTTGAAAATTTGCATGTCAGTCCTAAATTCAAGCCATGCATGGAAAATTTGAAACTTGACACATTATTCCAATCCAATGCATGGATGGATTTTTAGAAAAATTTGGAAAACTTTTCAACTTCTTTCTAATGCATGGATCAAATTGGAAATTTTTTCAAAATGTAACACCTCTCCAATGCATGGATAGAAAATTTTTGGAAAAATTGTCAAATTGCTCAACATTTCTAATGCCTGGATGAAAATTTTTCAAACTTTGCATTTCATTTCCAATGCCTGGAAAGTTTTGAGAAAATTTTCAAACCTTGCAGCTTCTCTCTAATGCATGAAAATTTTTGAGGAACCATGATTCAACAATGCATTGAAAAGGAGAGGTTGTGCACATGAGTTGCATGCCAAAGATCCTATGAAATTGCTCAAAAGCGATAGAAATTTCCGGGAATGAAAATTAGAGCTAAGAAGGTCTAAGAGGCCAGTCTAAAATTGTGAAACACAACTGAAGACCATTTTAGAAAAATCAAATTTTTGGCTTATCGAAACCATTTCCCAGAAAATTTCAAGGCACGAGCAATTTAAGAAGGTAGAGAAGCTTGGAACATCGAAAGAATTTATTCCCTTGCTTTGCTAAATTTAATGTCGATAGCTAGACGAAGTTAGAGCAGGCACTATTCCTCATAAATGGGATCCGTCAAGGGGACTTCCTCAACTTTTCGGGTTAGAATTGTGCTGTCAATGCAAGGCTTAAGCCTTTGGCCATTTACCTTGAAGAGTGATCCACTTGCAGGATCATGAAGTTCGATTGCTCCATGAGGAAAGACGGTAGTGACAATGTATGGACCATCCCATCTTGACCGGAGTTTACCGGGAAAGAGCTTCAAGCGGGAATTGAAAAGCCAGACCTTTTGTCCCGGGGCAAAAGACTTTTTGACGATGTGTTTGTCATGAAAAGCTTTAGTCTTTGCCTTGTAAATTTTTGCATTTTCATACGCGTCATTACGCAATTCCTCAAGTTCATTTAATTGCAACGCACGATTAGAGCCGGCTTGTTTGAGATCAAAATTGAACCTTTTTACGGCCCAATAAGCACGGTGCTCTAATTCTACCGGGAGATGACATGCTTTGCCAAAGACAAGTCGATATGGTGACATGCCAATGGGTGTCTTATAAGCTGTCCGGTAAGCCCAAAGTGCATCGTTTAGCCGTAATGACCAATCTTTGCGATCCGGTCTAACCGTTTTTTCTAGAATGTGCTTAATCTCCCGGTTAGAAATCTCTACTTGACCACTCGTTTGAGGGTGGTAAGGTGTAGCAACCTTATGAATGACTGAATACTTAGCAAGGACGGATTTGAGATAACGATTTCGGAAATGAGATCCGCCATCACTAATGATTGCTCGGGGTGTACCAAAACGACTAAAGATGTGAGATTGAATGAAATGGATCACGACTTTATGATCATCGGTTTTGGTAGCCGCGGCTTCAACCCATTTAGACACATAATCCACCGCTACAAGGATGTACTCATAGCCATAAGAAGATGGAAATGGTCCCATGAAGTCAATCCCCCACACATCAAAAATTTCAACAATTAAAATGTTGGTGAGGGGCATCATGTCTCTTCGGGACATGGATCCAAGTTTTTGACATCGTTCACACGATTTGCAAAAATTGTATGCATCCCGGAACAAGGTAGGCCAAAAGAATCCGCTTTGAAGGATTTTGTTAGCGATCTTTTTGGCACTGAAATGGCCTCCACAAGCAAGAGTATGGCAAAAATTTAAAATGCTTGTGGCCTCGGTTTCAGGAATACATCGCCGGATGATTTGGTCCGGGCAATACTTGAATAATTCCGGATCTTCCCAAAAGAAATGCTTGACTTGGGAGAAAAACCGGTCCCTCTCTTGTTTGGACCAATGAGCTGGAATTTTGCCAACCGCAAGATAATTGACAATATTCGCAAACCACGGAAGAGTAGAATGTGAAACTTGAAGAAGTTGCTCATCCGGAAAGGAATCACGGATGGCTGCAAATTCTGAAGATTTCTCAATAAGTAAGCGAGAGAGATGATCGGCGACAACATTGTCGATCCCTTTTTTGTCCCGGATGTCAATGTCAAACTCTTGAAGTAAGAGGATCCATCGAATTAAGCGGGGTTTTGTCTCTTTTTTCGCTAACAAATGCCTAAGAGCGGCATGATCTGAAAAGACGATGACCTTGGAGCCAAGAAGATAGGAGCGAAATTTATCCAAGGCGTACACCACAGCTAGCAATTCTTTTTCAGTGGTGGTGTAGTTCAATTGGGCATCGCAGAGAGTTTTGCTAGCATAATAAATGACATGCGGAAGTTTATCCACACGTTGGCCCAAAACCGCCCCTAATGCATAATCGGATGCATCACACATGATCTCAAAGGGAAGAGACCAATTAGGGGGTTTCATGATCGGGGCAGAGGAGAGGAGAATGCGAAGTTTGATGAAAGCTTCCATGCAAGCGTCATCAAAATTGAACGGAACATCCTTGGCTAAGAGATTACACAAGGGCCGTGAGATTTTGCTAAAATCTTTGATGAAGCGACGATAGAATCCGGCATGGCCAAGAAAAGAACGGATTTGACGGACGGAATTCGGAGGAGGAAGATTAGAGATTAACTCAACTTTTGCCTTGTCTACCTCGATTCCCCGCTTAGAAATGACATGTCCTAAAACAATGCCTTCTTGGACCATGAAGTGGCTTTTCTCCCAACTTAGAATGAGATTCGTCTCTTTGCATCTTTGGAGCACAAGAGATAAATTTTTGAGACACGAGTCAAAGGAGGAGCCAAATACGGAAAAGTCATCCATGAAAACTTCCAAGAACCTTTCAACCATATCGGAGAATATGGACATCATGCACCTTTGGAACGTTGCCGGTGCATTGCATAGACCAAAAGGCATGCGTCGATAGGCAAAAGTACCAAAGGGACATGTGAATGTTGTTTTCTCTTGATCTTGGGGGGCGATGGCCACTTGGTTATAGCCGGAATAACCATCAAGAAAACAATAGAAGCTTTGGCCGGCTAACCTTTCTAGGATTTGATCAATAAATGGGAGTGGGAAATGATCCTTCCTAGTTGATGAGTTGAGTTTACGATAGTTAATGCACACACGCCACCCGGTGGTGGTTCGTTGTGGCACGAGCTCGCCCGCTGAATTTTCAACAACGGTGAGCCCGGATTTCTTGGGGACAACTTGTGTGGGGCTCACCCACTTGCTATCAGAGATAGGATAGATGATTCCCGCATCTAGCAATTTGATCACCTCTTTCATGACCACTTCCTTCATGTTTGGATTTAACCGGCGCTGGACCTCTCTAGTAGGCTTTGCGTCATCCTCCATATGAATGCGGTGCATACAAATGGAGGGGTCAATTCCTTTCAAATCTGCCACTGTCCAACCAATAGCTTCTTTATGCTCTTGGAGCACCGCTAAAAGGTTGGTCTCTTGGTCTTTTTGAAGGTCCGAGGCAATAATGACCGGAAGGGTTTGCTTTGGACCAAGGAACACATACTTGAGATGGGCCGGGAACGGCTTAAGCTCAAGTTGTGGCGGATATAACAATGATGGGACCGGAGGGGTGGTGGAAAGTTGGGGAAGTGGTTCTTTTGGAATTTTCCAAGGAGGTACATCCATGATAGCATTAATATCAAGCAAAGAATTGACTTCTTGAATGGCTTGATCAACATCAAAGTTTGAGAAGTCAAAATGAGACATGCAAGTTTCAAGGGGATCTTTGCTTAGGATGAAGGGGAGAGATTCTTCGACCACTTCATCAATGACATCCACAAGAAAACAATCATCCTCATTGGAGGGATGTTGAGTTGCATGAAAGATGTGGAGTTTGACTTGCATGTTTCCAAAAGCAATGTCCATCACCCCGGTTCGGCAATTAATTGATGCATTAGCCGTAGCCAAAAATGGTCTACCAAGGATCACAGGAATGTGCTTTTTTGGGTCATGGACTGGTTCCGTATCAAGAACCACAAAATCTACCGGGAAGTAGAATTTGTCCACTTTGATGATGACGTCCTCAAGAATACCTCGTGGATGCTTGACCGATCTATCGGCAAGTTGCAAAACCACGGAAGTCGGCTTAAGATCGCCCAAACCAAGTTGTAGGTAGACCGAGTATGGAATTAAATTCACACTAGCTCCTAAGTCAAGGAGGGCCCTCTCGATTTTGCTGTCACCAATGACGCACGAGATTGTGGGGGCACCCGGATCCTTATACTTCGGGGGAGTGCTGTGCTGAATAATAGTACTAACATTTTCAGTCAACCTCACTTTTTTTGGCAAATGATTTTTAGAAGTGCGCTTTTGAGTGCACAAATCTTTGAGAAATTTTGCATAGGGAGGGATTTGCTTGATAGCATCCAACAGGGGCAAGTTAATCTTCACTTGCTTGAAGACTTCCCACATGTCTTGAATTTTACAATTCTTGTTCCCAAAGTGTGTCGACTCTTGAAGACGTTGAGGAAACGGAGCTTTTGGCTCATAAGTAGTTTCCACATTTGGGGAGACATGTGTGGGATATCCGTGAATGGTATTGGGACAAGAATTTGGATTAGAAGAGCTTGAATTTGGATTTTTCAACGGCGAAACTTCTTCACTTTTGTCTCCATCGACCTTGTTGTCCACCACTCTACCACTCCGAAGGGTGGTGATAGCTTGAACTTGTTCATGAGTCGGCCCACTCGGAAGAGGGGTTTCGTCAATCACATGCATTCCTCTAGGATTTTCAAAAGGTTGAGAGGGAAGCTTGCCCTTGTCCTTTTGAAGCAATTGATTCACCGAGTTAGCTATTTGGCCCACTTGATTTTCGAGATTAGCTATGGATTGAGTATGAGAGTGAACCATTTGGAGAGTAGGCTGCAAGGATGTCAAGAGTTGCTTGTTGGCATCCATTATTTGCTTATTTAATGATTCCATCATTTGCTTGTTTGCAGCTACTATCTCGTCAGTTGGACACACAGGAGGTTGATTGGAGACATTTGGATTGTAAGGAGGACGGTAGCTTGAAGAGGCTTGGAAAGGTCTACCTTGATATTGAGAAGAGGGCTGATTTTGCCGCCCTTGGTTTTGGAATTGGGAATTCTGTGGGGCTTGTTGCCGCCATGAGAAATTCGGATGATCACGCCAACCCGGATTGTAGGTGTTGGAATATGGATTGTTCCCGGGCCGCGAGAACATGGCATTAGCTTGCTCTTGGTTGGGACTAGGAAATTGCTCCGATGTGGGGCAATCTTCCGAGAGATGGAATGGACTAGTACATGAAGCACAAACTGAACTTGCCGAATTTTGAGACAATGAAGGAGGAAGATGTGGTGCCATCAATTGATAGAATTTATGAGCGATGGCATCCACTTGAGATGATTCCTCCCTTATTGACTTTGGTTGACAAGGGTTGGTGTTGCTTGGAGTGGTTGCGGTCGGAGCCCTACGAGAATTGTGTTGAAGTGAATTTTCACTCAAATTCTCAAGTAAGGTCCAAGCCTCATCCGCATTCTTGGACATGAACATCCCACCACAAGAAGAATCAACCATGAATCTATGGGTTTCGGTCAAGCCGGCATAGAAAGCTTGCACTAATTGCCATTTTGGGATCAAATGATGAGGACACTTCCGAAGAAGATCTTGTAACCTTTCCCAAGTCTCGTGGAGTTGTTCTCCATCAACTTGAGAAAAGCTTAGAATGGAACGCCTCATTTGGTTAGTTTTACTCACCGGATAATACTTCTTAAGAAATTCTTGTTGCAATTGAGCCCAAGAAGTAATAGAGTTGGGAGCGAGGGAGTTCAACCAATATTTTGCCCTATCCTTTAGGGAGAATGGGAAGAGATGGAGATGAAGTGCATTGTCCGGAAAACCTCTCAACCGGATGGTTGAACAGATTTCCAGGAACTCATCAAGATGCTTGTATGGATCTTCATTATCAAAGCCATGAAATGATGGAAGCATTTGAATGGTACTAGACTTGATCTCATATTGAGCTGCATCGATGTTTGGCATCACTATGCAAGATGGAGAAGCATAGGTGGTAGGGATGAAATGATCTCTAAGAGTCATTGGCTCGATATTAGGAATTTCAGCCCTTTCATTCCCCGGATTTCCTACGTTATCCCCCATTATATTGAATTCAGTTTCAAGGTCCCTTGTAAGAGTGGGTTCCCTAAGGTTCCGTCTAAGAGTTCTTTCAAGAGAATTGATATCAATGGGCGAATCGATTGTGGGTAAGGAAAGTGACCTACGACCAAACATCAACAATAAAGCATATACTCAACAAAGCAATTCATCAACCACAACTCCACATACGATGTTCCCTTTCTCCTCAATTATCAAGACGGAAAATGTAAATGGCCACGACAAGGACCGATGCTTTAACACAAAATTTAAACAGGATAAGAGCCTCAACAAGGGCTTCACAACTAAACTAAAACTAAATTTAACACATGCACAATATTCACAACTCGAAACTAGAAGTCACGAGACTTACCTGGGGTCCTCTAGACTTACAATTTGCTAGCATTCCCACGGCGAGCTTAGAGTCCCTAGAATCTTACAACACTTAAAACACAAAGGTGGTCAAAACACACAAGGAATATTCACAAGACACAATATTCACAATCAAACTAAATTTAACCCTAGAAACTTCGGTTGCTAAACCGTTTGCAGTCCCCGGCAACGGCGCCAAAAATTGATCGGTTGGTCAATTAACATCAACCTTCGCAATAGCACGAATCATTGTAAAATAGGGCTATTGGTCGGGTAAGTCGAACCACAGGGACTACGCTAGTCTAATACAACCTAAATGTCTAGAATCATTCTTAGAATGATGAAGGGTGTATAGAGGTTTTGTTGGATGTCACTTAAGCTAGGAAATTAAAAGTGCATAAAACAGTAAATTGCAAGAATTCAAGGGAGTGAGTACAAGTAAAGAAGGCTAGGGAAATGAATCCACCTCCATCCCTCTACACATGCTAGGTTAAGATTAATTTAAGGGGAAAACAACATATATGATAGTCATGATACATAACAATACTAGGTTGCTATAATATCCTTAAGAAGTTCATTTAATTAGAAAGGCAAGAATAAACCATCAAAGGTTCACATGATCAACTACCTAAACTAAAATGTAGCTTAGAACATGCTTACTAAGCCAAGGATTATCAAGCCCTAATTTAAATGGTGAATGCACATAAAGCTAAGAATCAAGTATAGCCCATCAAAGGGAAACCCTAAGCCATGAACTATCTAGGTTCTCCAACTCCATGCCATTAAAACCATTCCATGATCTAACTTCCATTGTCACCATGGAAGTACAAGCAATATGATTAAGAAAGGCAACCATCCAAGACAAGATGAATAACTCACAATAATCATTTAAAACATTCAACATTCATTACAACAAAAATGAGGCTCTTGACCATGGAAAGACTATCAAAAATACATTGTAATCCCCAAAAATAAACTATACTAACACATGCTTACAAGGGAGGGGTTTCATCACCTCCCTAGATGAGGTTTAGTTACCCATTGGTGAGCTAGAAGAAGGAAGAAGCATCATCCTCATCTCCATTTTCGAGCTCCTACTGTAGCACTCAAGAACACCCTTCTCCTTGCTCTCTTCTCTCTCCTTTCTCTTGCTCAAGATAAAGCTTAATGATATATGTGGCCTTTGGGTAGCCTTTTATGCTCCAACCATACCCTCTCTCCTCCAAGGAACACCTCCAACCACTTCATAAAGAGGGAAGATGGCATTGAGGAAACCAATGTGCAAGTGGGCTGAAATGAGCCATTTCCGAAGGGCATTCTGCCTGATTTTCGAGCGCACGCTTGGTGACTTCGAGCACTCTAACTTAGTGCAATGTGCAACATGCTCCTCTTGCTCAGTGCTGACCTATTTTGGGAAAACTGCTATAACTTTGTGCCCCGAACTCCGAATGACGATCTGTTTGAAGCTTTGGAGAGCTGATTCAGTGCTTTAAAAACTTCATGTTTTGATGAAGACCCAAATCTCAAGTCTGGTTGGTCGAAAATGGGGAGAAAGGCAGTACATCAGTGCTGCTAGGCAGTTCTGCGCACCTCTGTTGTGAAGATCATAACTCTCTGCTCCGAACTCCGAATGATGAACCACTTGAAGATTTGGAAAGCTGATTCAGAACTCTAAATCTTTCATGTTATGAGGGAAGTCCAGTTCTCGAGTTTGGAAGGTCAAAATGGCAAGCGAAGTCCAGGCTCTACTGCTGCCAGAATTCAGCATTGGCACCCTTTTGTTGCTCAAGACTCCACAAGGCCTTATTCTTGTTCCATTTTGGCCAATGAACCTGAAAATGCATAAAAACATAGAATTGGAGTTAATCTACATAAAATAATTAATAACTGGACTTTGTTAATGTAATTTAGGGCGCTTGAATATACATTATTCGGCGCTTATCAAAAGCAAGTACATAATACATTAGTGTTAAGGAAAATGAAGAGAATTGTAATGACCCAAACCCGTGGGTTCGAATCATTAACTGGGTCCTTACCCGAACCCAAGGTTAATTAGGTCAAAACATCCATTTCCTGTATCCATAACTACCATACAAATCAATCTGGGGTCCCAAAACACCCTAAGACACAACCTTACAGAGAGGGTTAAATGATACATGTCAAAAGGGAAGGATCAGCCGGCCGATGGCCCTTAACCGGCTGGCTGATAGGGCAGGTTCGGTCGGCTGGCCTACAAGGTCGGCGGACTAAAATGATTTTGAAACTTGCATGCTCTCGGGACTTTGCTACAGTGGTGCATCGATCGACTGGTGAGGAGGTTCGGCCAGCCGAACCTGGGGTTTCGATCGCCTGATGGTAAGGTTCAGTAGGTTGAAACAAGGTTCCTCACAACCCAACTCTCTAGAATGGACTCCAACTGTGCTAGTAGTGAGCCAAATCTATACTGGACCTATTTTGCCATCAAATTTTGAGTTCACGGCAACAAAACATGACATATACAATTAAACATAACTTCACTTCCCATTCATCATGAAATTTCTTACATAGTCTCAAATTACCTTAAAATACCAGTAAGAGTTATAATTACAATACATGACCATGGTTTGCAAAATGAATATACTTTACTATGGTTTGAGACTTTATAAAAGAATGGCAAATACACAAAAGGTGACAAAAATAGATTTCTAGTCCTCCTCATGCTTGTGAAGGGTCGGCGTCCACTACTTCCTTTCCCAGCCCTGAAAAATGTTAAATGTAATGGGGTGAGCAAATTACTCAGTAGGTGGTGCCTAAGACACACCTCTTGTGACCTCGTGAATCCAAACAAGGAATAGAGAAGTAGAATATGGGATCATGCTTTACCGGGGAAAGACAACATCAATATCAAGTCCAAATAAGCAATACAGTGCTATGAAATGCAATACCATGCTGCGTCACTCCCCATTTTTCAAAATCATCCATCACTTTATAAACTATTAATATAACCAGTCTGTTGGTGACCTGCAGCAATACGAGAGAAGGATTGGCTACTGTCCCTGACCTTTGGTACCTTCGCGATGTCATTTAGGACCCAGATAGCTTAACCACACTAGGTGATTCCCCTAGTTCCCTCTAGGTTACATTAACACCACGGCCCTTTGGTGACTCCGCGGCGACCAGATTTTTCATAAAATCACTTTAATCAAAACTTTGCCCCAAAACCCTTTTTTTTATTCACTTCAAATCATTTTACCATTTCCATGCCCAATGTCATAAATGCATGTTACATACTTTGACATTACTATGAAAATAAAAGAATTTCTACTACCCACTTTAACATGCTTCCATATAACAATTTCTAGCAAGATAATAAACACCATGGCATGGCATGGAAATTAACATTTTGGCATGCTTTTTATACAATTTAATTAATACACATAATCATAGATTTCATCTACAACAATAAATATCATTTTTAAGGCAATTAACTCAAATTAAGCATGCTTGACAACCAATATTGAAAGAAAATTCACAAGGAACAAGAAATTGGGAATTAGAAACCCCCTACCTCAAAATATGCAAAAACCCCTAATTTTGTGCCCTAGATTTCAAATTTCCAAGGTGCACCAAACAAACAATTGCTCCGATCAAATCGTAGATCTTGATGAGCTCTTTAATTTGCCGCAAACGGCTCCCAAAAATACCAAAAATTGAGGGAGAAATCTAGGATTCAAGTTCACTTGGAAAGAAAAAGAAAAATGAGATATGAATTGGGGGGGGAGAGTGAACTACAGGAGAGAGAGAATTATGAAGCCAATGGTGGCCTCTTTGGCCCTTTAAAGTGGTAGTGGGTCCCACCACCAAAAATAATTTCTTTTTCTTTTATTTCCATGCTCTTTTTGCACCACGCAAATATACACATTTAATAATTCACTACCTCATGTAACATATTAAATAAAATGATTATGATACAAATGGACCCAAACAAAAACCCCGTACGCAATAATTCGATAGCGGGTCCTACACGGGACCGTCCGGCTCGAAAAATGAAAAAATACAAAAATGAAAAACCTTGCATTTCAAAGAGTCTTGAACTCAATGAAATACCCCAATCAACTCTCAGACACAACTGGCACACTCCACAGTGTCCGGTACGTAAAACATCAAAAGACAAAAATACCCTTGCAACTACAAAAATTATGAAAAAAAAAAAAGAAAAAGAAAAAGAGCAAAAAATGGAAACATCACAAGAATGAGGATCAACAACCTATTTCATGAACCTCAGTGCTCGATCGAATTGAAGCTCCAATACCCCACAATTCTGTTTTTGAAAGGTTGAATATGACAGGCCAGATGAATAGATCATCTCTTTATGGTAACCATGCACCTCGTTTTTGTGTTCAACAGGTTAGATGTCATTGCTCAAAATAAAGAAGTGTCAAATTCTCAGCCACGAAGGTCTGTCTTTTCTCGGGTTAAATCCATCAATTCCATATCTAAAGACAAACAAAACACAGTAAAATATGAGAAAGTTCAACTCAAAACAGAAAAAAATGATGGCGCTCAAAGCCTAATTCTGTCTCAAATGAAGCATAAAGTGGAGCTCAAAATGAATACTGATGGAGTATTAACAGTTAAAAGATAAACCATCATATGCACGGAGCCTTTAGAGCAAGAAGATGAAAGGAAAGGTGAAGAATAAATGACTTATGCTACTTCTTACCATATCACAATGGAGGAAGATAACTCAGAATCAGATTCCCAAGAAGAAGACTTCAAGGAAGCGCCTCCAACACTTGAAGGCAGGCGGCAAGCTACCATTGACTAACTTAAGGAGATTAACTTAGGATCAGTCGAAGAACTTAAACCAGTCTTCATTAGTGCACGCTTAAGCCCTCTAGAGGAAAAAGGTTATGTTGAGTTGTTATCCGAGTATAGAGATATCTTTGTTTGGACATACAAAGAAATGCCAAGTCTCGAACCCAGGGTCGCAGTCCCCAGCCTGGCAGTTAAGCATGGTGCACATCCAATTAAGCAATCCCAATGCTTTTTCAGGACAGAGCTTATCCCAAAGATTGAGAAAGAAGTCAACAAACTTATTGATGCAGGCTTCATTCGAAAGGTTAAATACCCAACTTGGATTTCAAGTATTATCCCAAACAAGAAGAAAAATGGGCAAATACAAGTTTGTGTAGACTTTCGTGACTTGAATTCTGCATGTCCAAAAGATGACTTCCCTCTACTTGTCGCCGAACTCACGGTAGACGCAACAACGGGACATGAGGCTCTTTCTTTTATGGATTGTATCTCTGGCTATAACCAGATAAGAATGTCTCCCAAAAACGAAGAGTTAACTGATTTTCGTACTCCAAAGGGGATATATTACTATAAGGTGATGCCATTCGGACTTAAGAATGTTGGTGCTACCTATCAACGGTCCATGCAAAAGATTTTTGATGATATGTTGCATAAAAATGTAGAATACTACGTGGATGACTTAGTCGTCAAAGGCAAAGAAAGAAGAACTCACCTTCAAGATCTTCTCACAGTTTTCAATCGATTAAGGAAGTTCCAACTTAAAATCAATCCTCTCAAATGCGCATTTGGCGTCACATTGGGAAAGTTCCTTGGGTACATTATTCGACATCGCGGCATTGAAGTCAACCCATCCAAGATTGAGGTCATTCAGAAAATACCACCACCCAAAAACCTGCGTGAACTGCGAAGCCTCCAGGGACAACTTGCTTTTATTCGTCAGTTCATTTTGAATTTGGCTAGGCAGTGCCAGCCATTTAGCCGACTTATGAAAAAAGATGTCCTTTTTTTCATGGGACAAAGCTTGTCAGAATGCTTTAGACAACATCAAGAAATACCTACTTAATGCCCCGGTGTTAGGAGCTCCCACACTTGGAAAATCGCTTATATTATACATTGTTGCTCAAGAGGAATCGTTTGGGGCTCTCCTCACATAAAACAATAAGGAGAATAACAAAAAAGCTTTATACTATTTGAGTTGGAGGCTAACTGCAACAGAGCTTAAAAATCCTTCAAATGAGAAGACTTGTCTCGCGTTAGTATTTGTTCCCAGAAATTGAGACACTATTTTTTGGCTCATACCGTACATGTGATTGCAAAAGCCAACCCCCTCAAGTATGTCATGTCAAGACCTGTTCTCTCTGGGCGACTAGCAAGGTGGTTGATTTTGTTCAACGAATTTAAAATCTTGTATGTCCTGTGAAAAGCAGTCAAAGGACAAGCCCTTGCTAATTTCTAGCTTGATCATCCAATACCAGCTAATTGGGAGATTTTTGAAGACTTTCCCGACGAGGAGGTTTTCTTTGTTAATGTCTTTCCACCATGGATGATGTTATTTGATGGTGCGGCGTGGTTCAAAGGAGCAGGGGCAAGCGTGGTGTTCGTTTCTCCACAAAGACAAATTTTGCCATATGTTTTTTTGTTTCTTGAAAAATGCTCAAATAATATGGCCGAGTATCAAGCCTTGATAATTAGTCTCCAAATGGCAAATGAAATGAAGATTTCAAACATTAAAGTTTATGGTGACTCCAAGTTGGTAATCAACCAACTTCTTAAGGAATATGAAGTCAAGAAAGATAACTTAATTCCAAGTTTTTAGGACGCTTCCAATTTACTTAGTAGATTTGACAATGTTATCTTAGAACATGTCCCAAGGGAAGAAAATCGCTTAGCGGATGATTTGGCTAACTTGGCCACAACAATGGCATTGGGAAAAGCCAAGGCAATTAGCATCCCAGTATGCTAACAGTGGGTATTACTGCAGTTGCTCGAGGGCCAATTAGAAGAAACAAATGTAATCTCTATTCAGATCATGGAAACTGAAGACTGGAGACAACTAATCATAGACTACTTAGAAAACGGGAAGCTTCTTGTAGATTCTCGATATAGAACCGAGGTATGCCGAAGAGCACCTCGATTTATGTTTTGCAAAGATACATTATTTCGACTCTCATATGAAGGTCTTTTTCTTCATTGTCATGGATAAGATAAAACAACTCAAACAATGATGGTAGCACACTCGGGGGTCTGTGGGGCTCATCAGTCAGGTTCTAAGCTCCATTTTCGAGTAAAAAGAATGGGATACTATTAGTCAACTATGGTTAAAGACTGCATGGATTACGCAAAAAGGTGTCAGGCTTGTCAATTCCATACCAATTTCATCCAGCAACCACCTGAACTCTTATAACATACAGTTACGTCTTGGCCATTTGATGCATAGGGATTAGACTTGGTCGGACCTTTTTTGAAATCATCCAAGGTTCACATATATATCCTTGCTGCAACTGATTACTTCTTGAAATGGGCTAAAGCAATCTCGATCAAGCAACAAAATAAAGAAGCTGTGGTGGATTTCATTAAAACCAATATCATCTTTCGATATGGCGTGCCCCGTCACATCATCATTGATAATGGGTTACCTTTCAAAAACAAGTTGATGAATGACTTATGTGAAAAGTTTGGTTTTAAACAACACAAGTCTTCTATGTACAACGCTCCAGCAAATGGACTAGCGAAAGCTTTCAACAAGACTTTTTGCATTCTGTTGAAGAAAGTAATCTCCAAGTCTAAAAGGGACTGGCATGAAAGAATTGGGGAAGCTCTTTGGGTATACCGAACAACATATCGTACCCCCACTCAAGTAACGCCTTATTTGCTTGTATATGGTGTTGAAACGGTCCTACCACTCGAGCAACAAATCCCTTCACTAAGGATTGTCATCCAAGAAAGACTGACAAATGAGGAGAATGCACAACTTTGTCTTCAAAAGTTAGAGGCATTAGAGGAAACGAGACTTGAAACTCAACAAAGATGAGAGTGTTATCAAGCTCGGCTCTCAAGCGCCTTCAACAAGAGGGTCCGTCCTTGATCTTTTCAAGTTGGTGACCTAACTAGTACTCGCCGTACAAAGACCCATAATCATGCCCCGTCGACTGGGTAAGAAATTCAACTCTAAGTGGGATAGACCGTATAGGGTGCAAGAAGTCTACACCAATGGCGCCTAAAAGATCATCGATGAAGATGGCATAAGGGTTGGTCCAATCAACGCCAAGTTCCTAAAGTGATATTATCCATAAGAAAGATAGATGCTCCTGGCCCCCATGAGCTAAAACTATGTACGGCCCAAAATAAAAATAAAAAATATATAAAATAAATAAAATATATATATAATTTTTTTTTTACCGAACTACGTCATTGACTAGATCCCTATAAGGGTACGTAGGCAACTTAGAGGTTTGTTCCAAGTTCAGTCATTGACTAGATCCCTATAAGGGTACGTAGGCAACTTAGAGGTTTGTTCCAAGTTCAGTCATCCGCAAAAAAAAAAAAAAAAAAAAAAAAAAAAAAAAAAAAAATCTTCGTATTACCCCTGGCCTGCAAGAGTTTAAACTGTGAATGGTGGAATAAATAAAACTCTTGATGCTTTTATTAATCAAAATGAAAATCAGTATGAGTTTACTCAAATACATAGAGAAATAAAGGAGAACAATAACTAAAAAATTGATATCAAGACAACCAATGAAGGTTTTGGATCTCTTGTTGCTCACTCTCCAACAACTTCACCAAGGTACTTACAACCCTAATATCAGCATCCGTCATAACATGGGCCTCTTTAAGCACATTTCGTTAGCCTCCAAGGTTCGCGATGGTATCTTTCCTCTGACGTATTCGCAAGTTAATCTCTTCAATTGAAGTTCTACTTGCCTCAACCCGAGTCTGCAAACGTTTAATCTCATTTTCATCATTTGTGAGATCTCGTTGGAGTTATTGAGCCTGTCTTGCATCCTCTTCATCCAAGGTGAGGACCTCACCAAGGCGGGAATCAATATAGGATAGTTGTTGAACGTGTGGGCCCTTAGTCAGAGCATTAACATACTTAGACCAAACTTTGTTATATTCTACAGCACTCTGAAGGTATGCATCAATCCTCTTTCGAAGCTGAGATGAGTCCACAAATTGTGCAGATAATGCATTGAAAACCTGATCAAGTTTCAGCCCAAGTGATGAAATCTTCGAGAATGGAGTCATTTTTATTATTTTCTTGAGGTTGTTCCCCAATGATAGGGCGGCCTTATGTCTGGCTTCAGAGAGTATACCATCCACGTCAAAAGTGATTGCTTCAGAGCACGCAACCTAGCGTGGTGCTTGAGCACACACAAAATCTTACTTTTTGGCCAATAATCCAATAACAGTTATAAGTGCCTCATCTTTATTTGTAGCAGCATTCAATGGTGATTAGCTACGAGGTTCCTGCTCAACTAACAAGGCTTGGGAGAGAGACCTCATCCGCTGAGATCCTTTGTCTTAGAAATGACGATTGTCTGTATCCAAATTGATCAGATCATTCCCTTTTCTGACTGTTAAGTTTAGAGCAGAAGGACCCAGAACTGATTCGTTGCTAGCAAAATATTTTACTACGAAAGCAGCTTCCTTTTGCATCACTTCGTCATTACTTTCCACCTTTTTCAAATGAGAAAAGAAGATGAGGATAAATAATTGAAAAAAAAAAAAAAAAAAGTTCTAATTGAGCTAAACGGTTATGTCTTGTTGATTTTCAAGCTGAATTGGCATTGAAGTACTAAAGACGCTATCAAAGAAATTTATTATATTAGGAAGAGGGTTCTCTATGGAAGAAGAGTGTTCACCCTCACGTACTGCATGTTTCCAGTTGCGATTATCGTCTTCTGCGCTCCCCACGTTTCGGCTTACCATGGTTTAGGGATGGTGTCGTATGTCAGGGAGATCAGTTGCACTATGGAGAGACATAGAAGCTCCTATTAAATGATACTTACCAGATGTATCTGATACATGTTCCTCAGTTGTGTTCTTTCTGCACTTGCTCGGCTTCCCTTTTGGAGATGCATGACGCTTATTCTATTCAAAATTATTAGCCTTCCCAATGTAGGAATCTACATGTACCTTAGACCACCAAGTAGTGTACTCCTTGGTAACTAAAAGATACTAGAGGTTGGTGCATTCCGAGAGTAGTATAGAAGACCGAGTCCCATACTGAGTAAAGGATAACATGTGTTGCATAACATCTATTGCGCTACTAGTGCACACATCATTTTTTAACTTTCTAAGAAGATCTTGGTGAAATCCAAAATGTCTACAAAATCTGTGAGGACTATAAGGTTCTATGATGTAATGATCTCCCCTTTGCAAAGTCAGATATCCAAACCGTAGGTCTAATTGAGAAAAAGGAATAAAAATAAGGTTTTAAAGGATTTTGAAGCACAAGTCAATTCGAGCTTACATTTCAATTAATCATCAAAAGGAGATGATATGAAAAGGCAAAGGATGCAACCGGAGCTAAAGAAAGGATTCTGTGCCAGAGTAGCATGCCTGGCGTCTGGACGCAGGCATTGGCATCCAGACGCCATATCATCAGCGCCTCACGTCCGGACGCGAGACCACGGGCCCCCATGTATTTTAACCTGATTTTGTCTATCTTAAGTGGGGGATTCAAATTTTAAATGAGATTTATATTTTTGAACTCACGGGAGGATAAAGAGGGGGAAAGGCTGAAAGAGTCTGAGTCTTATTTTGGTTTAAAAAAAGATACAGAAATAGAGGGGGATTTTTAAGGTTCTTGGAGTAGGCTTGCAACAATGGTGAGAAAGGAGATTCTATTCTCTTCTTCAATCCTGGAGGTTGTAGCCATATTCATGAGAGGCTAAATCCTTTTTTTCTAAGGAGTTGATATAACCTAGACCAAGTAAACATGGTTTGATTTGTATTTTAATTTGGGGATTTTTATTGTAAATATTTAGTTTCATAAATTAGAAGTATTTTCATTGACTTGATGTTCTTTACATTGAATTGATGCATGTGTTTATCATATGAATATGTATTTGTGTTGATTTGTTATCTTGTCTTAGAAATCATATTGATACAAGTATTACACTTGATTTCCTATAGTGACAATGGAAAAGAATTTATGGAATGGTTATATTGGCATGAAGTTGAGCATTTATATAGGTTATACCTAAAAAAGATGGACCATGCCCTTAGATTAATGTAGTTAGGTAGATGGTCCATACCAACTGAAGATAATCTATAATATTTAATTGATTTCATGTGCTGCAACATATTATTGAAGGACCTTGATAGTCCATGCCTAGGGAAGATGATTCATACCACAATCTAGTTTAGGTGGATAAACCATGTTAACCAAAGATGGGTTATGCTTAGTCTCGAATGTATGATCTTCTTGACGATGTTGTGGTAGTTTTATGCTCCTACACATCATTTTATATATATAATTGTCAATCCCCAAGTTGAGTGCAAGTTTAACATGTTTATGAGGTTGAAGTGAAGTCAATTCCCTAGCCTTCTCTTTATAAGTTCAATCCATCTTATTCACATTATTTATTATTTTCCGAAAGTTAAAATCGTAGGTTAAGTGACAAACCAAACGATTTATCATTTCTTTTATCAAATGGATGAAGTAGTTGTATAATTCTATTTGCCATAAACTAGCAATCCTTGTGGTTTGACAACCCCCTACTCTAGCATTAATCTGTAATGATGAATGTGCTATTATTATAAGTGGTATTTTTAAGTGGTACACATTTGTGCGAGTCAACTTTTTGGCGCCGTTGCTGGGGATTGCATACCGTTTTGTAATCAGAATTTAAAAATTGCTTCATTATTTGATTGTATATATCTTTTCATGTTTTTGATGTTTTTGTGTTCCTAGGGACTAAAGACTTTCCAGAAGATTTAATTGCGAAATTTGAAGTCTTAAGGACTTCGGGTAAGTTTTTGAAGTTCCTAGTTATACTTTGTTGGGCCCTTATCGAGGCTATTTTTTGAAGTTCCTAGGTCTTTTTCGTGGCCAATTTAATTTATTTTCATTGTTGTTGAATTGAGGAGAAAGGGATCAATGTATGTGGATGTATTGGTGAAAGGGTTGTTGTGATTGTTGTGTTTGATAGTTGATGGTAGGTCATAGATCATTGTCTTTACCACATCTTGAGGAACCAAATGTTATTGCTTTACTTGAAAGAACTCTTAGGCAGCAAAGAAGGAACTTTAGGGATCCTGAGATTCTAAGAGAACTTGAAATTGAAGTAGATAAAATGGCTAATGAACATGATAATCTCGAAAATCCTAATGCTGAAAATGAAAATTTAGCACCAATGACTCTTAGGGACCATTTTGTACCCTCTACATATATAGTTGAGGCTCATCATTATGAGATCAAATATACCATAATTTAAATGCTTCCAACATATCATGGGTTTGATAATGAGGATCCTTATAAATATCTTGATGAGTTTTTGGAAATCTGTTCCACCATCAAGATGAGGGATTTCCCCCAAGATGCACTTCATATACTTCTCTTCCCATTCTCTTTGAAAGATAAAGCAAAATATTGGTTGAACTCTTTTGTTGCTAATTCCATCACTTCATGGGTCCAATTGCAACAAGAATTTCTTAAAAAGTACTATCCTATGAGTAAGACCAATCAAATGCATTGTTCTATTCTTAGTTTTTCCCAAATTAATGGGGAAATATTCTATGAGACGTGGGAGAGACTTCAAGATTTTCTGAGGAAGTGTCCGCACCACCAAATTCCAAAGTGGCAATTGGTGCAAGCATTATATGATGGTTTAACATAACTACATAGGCAATTAATTGATTCTTCATGTGGGGGCATGTTTATGTCCAAAAATCCAGATGATGCATGGACTCTACGTGAGAACATAAGTGAAAATTCTATGCAACATAGTTCTCGTAGAGTTTCTACAATTAATGTGGTTAAACCCTCAAATCCGTGTCAACCACAGACTCTTAGGGAAGAATCTTCTCAAGTGGATGTCATAGCCCACAAAGTCTTTCAGCTTGTGGCACCACATCTCTCATCTTCTCAAAATTCTTTATCAAGTGCTATGTGTGCACATTGCACAAGTACTTTTCATAATGCGGAAGATTGCCTTACACCGGAGTAATTTTTTGAAGGTATGCCAAAACAGGTAAATGCCATGTTCTCTCGCCCTAGAAATAATCCCTACTCTAATACATACAATTCAGGTTGGAGAGATCATTCAAATTTCTCGTGGAGGCAACAAGCCCCACAAAATTCATCATTCCAAGGTCATGGGCAATCAAATCAATCTAATTCTCAGTCCATGAACCAACCATTTCAAGCTTCTTCAAGCTATTGTCCTCCTTCCTATAATACAAATTTTTCCAATCAGAATCATATTCCTTCGAAATAGTCTCAATTAGATGAGCTAGTAATTTCCAATAAGCAAATAATGGCTACTCTTAGTCATTTGCAATCGACTGTGCAATTGGTTAATACTCACTCTCAATTAATAACCAATATTGAAACCCAACTGGGACAATGGCTAATTCAATAAATCAACTTCACAAGAGGGACACAGGAAAACTTCCAGCTCAACCTATAGTGAATCTGAAAGGGCAGTATATGATTGATGAGATCATTCCTCCGAGTGAATCAAATCTTGAGCAAGTTCAAGTAATAACCATACTTCAGAGTGGAAGAGTTGTGGACAATAAGGTTGATGAAAAAGCTGAAATTCTTGCTCCCAAGGATTCAACTTTTTCATCCAAAAATCTAAAAGATAGTCCAGAAATTCCAAATCCGCCAATCCAAAATGTTGAGACATCTTATGAGCCTAAGGCTCCTTTTCCTCAATGCCTCATAGAGTTCATACATTTTGGGAAAAAGGGCGATAAAATTCAGGATATGTTTGAAGTCTTTAAGTAAGTAAAGATCAACATTCCTCTCCTTGACACCATTAAGTAAATTCCACCTTATGCAAAATTTCTTAAAGATTTGTGTCCTTAAAAAAGCATTTCTAAGAGCAATATTCCAAAGAATGTGAGGTTAACTGAGCAAGCAAGTGTTATCATTCAGCATAATACACCTCCAAAGTTTAAGGATCCGGGTGCCCCGATAATCTCGTGTGTTATTAGAGACAATGAGATAGAAAAGGCCCTCCTTGACTTAGGATCAAGTGTAAATCTTATTCCTTACTCAATATACTTGCAACTTGGCTTAGGAGAGCTCAAATCCACTTTGGTTGTCTTATAACTTGTGGATAGATCTATAAATCAACCTCGTGGTATACTTGAAGATGTGCTAATCAAGGTGGACAATTTTTACTTCCCGGTAGGTTTTGTGGTTCTAGATACTGAACCAGTCCATAATCCAATAAAACATATTCCTGTAATCCTTGGTCGGCCTTTCTTAGCTACAGCTAATGCTTCAATTAATTGCTGAACCGGGGTGATGGATATTTTTTTTGGAAATATGAAAGTGAAGCTTAACATTTTTAGTGCTTCTCAACATCCTTAAGGGGAATATGAGTGTTTCTTTCTTGACATAATTGATGAAATGGTTGAAGAATCTCTCCCATTTATTTTAAGTCAAGACCCTCTTGAAACTTGCGTGGCTCATTTTGACTTTGAAAATTATGATATTAATTAATCCATTTGTGAAGTAAACTCTTTACTTGAAGCTAATATAATCTCAAACTTTCCTTCTTGGAAAATGCCAAAGGAACCTCTTCCATTAATTTCCAGCACTCCTCCTGTCCCTTCATTGAAATCTCCACCTTAACTTGAGTTAAAGCCACTCCTGATTAATCTCAAGTATGTATTTCTTGGTGTAAACAAAACTCTTCTGGTCATTATTGCATCAGATCTTTCTAAAGACCAAGAAAACAGCCTTTTAGCAGTGCTACAAGAGCACAAAGAAGCTAATGGTTGGTCAGTGGTTGATTTAAAAGGAATTGGCCCTTCCATTTGCATGCACCACATTCTTTTAGAGTAAGAAGCTAAACCTTCCCGAGAGGTTCCGCATCGGTTAAATCTTAACATGAAGGAGGTTGTCATAAAAGAGGTAATCAAGCTATTAGATACGGGAATCATCTACCCCATCTCAGATAGTAAGTGGGTGAGTTCCACTCAAGTTGTTCCAAAGAAGTCTGGCCTCACCGTCGTTGAAAATTCAGCGGGAGAACTTGTGCCACAATGTACTACTACTGGTTGGCATGTGTGCATTGATTACAGAAAACCAAACTCTGCAACTAAGAAAGATCATTTTCCACTCCCATTCATTAATCAAATCGTAGAAAGGTTAGCTGGTCAGAGTTACTATTATTTTCTTGATGGTTATTCTAGTTATAACCAAGTGGCTGTAGATCCTCAAGATCAAGAGAAAACCACCTTCACTTGTCCTTTTGGAACTTTCGCTTATTGTCGCATGCCCTTTGGGCTGTGTAATGTGCCGGCCACTTTTTAAAGATGCATGATGTCCATATTTTCTGATATGGTCAAAAAATTTCTTGAAGTATTCATGGATGATTTTTCTATCTTTGGATCTTCTTTTGACTCTTGTCTCCATAATCTATCACTCGTCCTTCAAATATGCAAAGATACCAATCTGATTTTAAGTTGGGAAAAGAGTCATTTTATGGTGCAAGAAGGGATTGTCCTAGGACATATTATCTTTAAAAGAGGGATTGAGGTTGATAAGGAAAAAGTTAAATTAATTCATAGCCTTCCTCCTCCCTCTTCGGTGAGACAAATAGTATCTCTGTCACCACCTAATCTGGAAATTCGATCATTTCTTAGTCATGCTGACTTTTACCGCCGTTTCATCAAGGATTTTAGTAAGATATCTTGGCCTTTATGCCATCTTCTTGAAAAGGACACTAATTTCAACTTTGATGAAACATGTTTGGAAGCTTTCAAAAAGCTCCGTTCACTACTCTCGTCTACCCCAATCAAGAAACCACCTAATTGGTCTCTACCCTTTGAGATTATATATGATGCATTTGACTATGCATTAGGTGTTGTTTTGGGCCAGTGTGTGGATAGAACTCCTCATGCTATTTACTACGCTAGCAAGACTCTCTCAGATGCTCAAATGAATTACACAACAACTGAGAAAGAATTACTAGCGGATGTCTATACCTTGGATAAATTCCGTTCATATCTTCTTGGATCCAAGGTCATTATTTTCACGGATAATGCATCGTTAAGACATCTACTTGCAAAGAAAGAGACCAAACCTCGTCTTATTCGTTAGATACTCTTACTCCAAGAGTTCAACATTGAGATTAAGGACAAGAAAGGAACTGATAATGTAATTGTAGACCATCTTTCTAAGCTTTTAATTGAGAACACTTCTGATTTTTCTCCAATTCATGACTCCTTCCCCGGATGAGTAATTGTTCTAGATTTCTCATGAGTCACCTCCTTGGTTCACTGACATTGTCAATTATCTTGCAGCTAGGAAAATTCTATCAAAATGGTCTAAGCAAGAGAAAGACTGGTTCTTCGCTAAAATCAAAAATTTCTTTTGGGAAGACCCGGAATTGTTCAAGTACTATCCGGATCAAATAATCTGGAGATGTATTCCTGAATCTGAAGTCCAAAACATCTTGAAATTCTGCCACACTCTTGAATGTGGAGGACATTTCAGTGCCAAAAAGACTTCATCTAAAGTTCTTCAGAGTGGATTTTGTTGGCCTTCATTATTCAGGGATGCCTACAACTTTTGCAAGTCTTGTATGCAATGTCAAAAGCTTGGGGCCATGTCAAAAAGGGACATGATGCCATTGAACTCCATTTTTAATCATCGAAATCTTTGATATCTAGGGAATAGATTTTATTGGACCATTTCTATCTTCTTATGGTTATTTTTACATTCTCCTAGCAGTGGATTATGTATCTAAATGGATAAAAGTTAAGGCAACCATAACCAATAACCACACTGCAGTGGTCCAGTTCATTCAAAAGAACATATTCAGTCAGTTTGGCATACCTCAAGCACTCTTGAGTGATAGAGGATCTCATTTCTGCAATCGTTATCTTCGATCTGTTCTCCTTAAATACTCTGTCAGTCATAAGGTTGCCACACCTTACCATCCTCAGTCGAGTGGTCAAGTGCAAGTTTCTAATCGAAAAATTAAACATATTCTTGAAAAGACGGTTCGATCGAACCACAAAGATTGGTCATTATAACTAAATGATGCGCTTTGGACCTACCGAACTGTGTTCAAAACGCCAATTGGCATGTCACCATACCGGATTGTTTACGGTAAGGCATGTCATCTTCCGGTTGAATTAGAGCATCATCCATTTTGGGCCATAAAACGGTTTAATTTTAATCTTGATCAGGCCAGCTCTAACAGAAAATTGTAGCTCAATGAGCTACAAGAAATCCAGAATGAGGCTTATGAAAATGCAAAAATTTATAAAGCAAAGACTAAAGCATTCCATGATAAACATATCATCAATAAGTCTTTTGCTTTAGGTCAAAAGGTTTGGCTTTTCAATTCCAGATTGCAACTCATCCCAGGGAAACTTCGATCACGCTGGGAAGGTCCTTTTCTAATCACTTCAGTATTCTCTTATGGTGCAGTTGAGCTGCAAGACCTGAAGAATGGGAATCTTTTTAAGGTCAATGGTCAACGGCTTAAGCCTTACATTGATAACCTAGTCCCAGTCGGATATGTGGATTCCATTATCTTGACAGATCCAATTTATGAGGACTAAAAGGATTCCCATAATGTCTAGCTATCGACATTAAATTTAGCACTTCAAGGAAGTAAATTCTTTCCATTCCAAGCTTCCTTATTTACTTCTTACTATAAACCAAAAATCTCTAAAACTGCCTATGTAGAAACTCCACTTTGCATTCTTCAAGAATCATTTAGATTTCCATTCCAGAGGTCATCGTGGATTATTATAAATCATAAAAGGTTTTGGTAACATTTTCGGGAGTTTATCAAGCAGAAATCAATCTAAGGTATAGGCAAATGTCACATCTGAACGCCACTTCTCACGTCCGAACGCCATCACCTGCTTTATCCCGCGTCCGGACACCATTTCCGGCGTCCAGATTCCACTTTCGGTGTCCAGACGCCGTCACCTGCTCTCTCCCGTGTCCGAACGCCATTATGCATATGCCAAATCCCGAACCTTATTGCTGTTAGAATTGCGCCCCGCTACAGTGCGCGTTCGGATGCCATGCCTTGCACCTGGACGCGACGGCCCATGAGGTCAACCTAAGCCCAGCTCGGGATTTTATAACCTCCACTCTTTCATTCCTCATTCACAACCTACACCTCCTATTTTCTAACCCTACCTTTCCAATACATATCATAATCATATTTCACTCTCTCTATCTCTATTTGTCCTTCATCCATCAACTCTAATCATCCTTTTCCATCATAATCATAATCTTTCAATCAAAGAGGGCAAAGTTTCAAACTCTAAATTGAGGTAAGTTTTCTTCTCTTCTATATTTCAACTATTGATTATTTCATAGAGATTAGAACTTGATTTTGTGGGCAATTAAATTTATTCAGTGAGAAATTGGTGTGCTTCAATTCTAGATTCATGCTTGTTGGATTCAAATAATTTAATTTTCACAAGTTTTCTTTACTTTTCAGTCTTGCACACCACGTGTTCGATAAAAATTTTAAACCAACTTTCATTACTCAAATGGCTTCTTCTACCGCTTCTAAGTGCCCTTGCACTTTTAAGGGGTCTTCTGAGGACAATCATACCCCAGATTGGACTGACTAGCCTATTGAATATGAAACCGAATTCACAATTGAGCATGAATTTCAAGACCATCCAGAAACAGTTTGGTCTGTTTTAAAGCTGAAAAATTATGGTCTTAAAGCTTTATTTAATCCATGCGCTCGTGTTTTCCTTCCGCGGATCATCCGGCAATTCTATGCCAACATGTCACACTCCTGTGCTGAGCCAAATGTGATATGGACGACAATTGATGGCACACCCTCGCATTCACCATCACTGACATTGCCATAGCTTGGGACGTTCCTGTAACTTCTCCTTTGAATGATGATCATGAGCCCATTTATGGTGTTTGTCCGGACATAACTACTTTAGCAGACATTGTGCGTGAAATTTGTTACAACAGCTACACATATTGTCGCACAATAAGCACCAACAAATCCTACATTCCATACGGGATTTGGTTCTTAGACTCTGTCCTTACTCAGAATGTCTTTCCGATTGCTAAGCATTCAGAAAGAAAATGTGTTTTTCTAACTACCCTTTATGCTGCAAAAAGAGGTTTTTGGTTTTGCGTTCCACATCTCATTTAGGAACAAATCCTGAAACTAAATCATGATCTCATTGTCAAGCAACTGGATAATGCTTTGACATGGGCATTTCCATTTCCTTATTTGATCACGAAAATGCTAAAGAAAAAGGGACTCAAAGTGCTCTAAAATGAGGAGAAATTGGAGGATGTGTATCTCTATAATCTCACTGAATGGAAGAAGAGTCGTTCTCAATTGAAAAAGGGTAGACAGCTATGAATTGGTGATAAGTTCAATTGGGGTGATTTGAATATTCCTCTGGAGGCTGAGCATGATGACGTTGTGCCTACTGGTCCAATGCCACCTGCAATGACTAGGGCAGTGTATGACTCTCTTAGCACCCAGCTTGATGCTCTTCAGCTACAGGTCGATAACATAGAGGGAAATCTTACTGATTTTCGTAAGGAAACAAGAAAAGGATAGCAACTTCTGCAGGCTATGATGCAGTCACTTATTGACCATGGTGGTGACACTCCGGGTCCATCTCCTTCCACCTTTATGGAGGATTGAGCATTGTGTTGCTCTTTAGTCTTATTTAGTTCATGCTATTTACTTCTGTTTTATGTGCTTTGAATAATTTTAGGGTTTGGGCCATGTTTGGCATGACAATTATGGGTGCACTTTTTGATGTGCACATATTTTGGTTTTCTTTCCCAGTTTTGAATAAAGCATGACATATTACTTCATATTTATATCTTTATATATGTTTATGCTTTCATGCTTGGTGTATAGTTTTTATGCACATAATTATAGGCAAATGATTTTTGGTGTTGTTAGAACTAAGTTTGGGGGGAATTTATGTGATTAATACAGCTTGTATGCTTATATAGGATATCAAGGAATGATTGAAAACTGTCAGCATGATTGTTCAAAATGAAAAAAGTCCATTACATGATTTAAATGTTTTATTTTGCAGTCTTTCATCTCTAAGTGACTTCACAATGCACATTGGGCACACTGAAAATTGCATTCCCTTCCTTATGGTTTTACTTAATTGACTCCTTGAATTGGTAAGTTGGATAAATGAAATAATCCTTGGCGTATTTTTATAAAAAAAATAATAAATAAATAAATAAAACTGCATTCTTTTAACATGTCAACTGATTAAAAAGGAAGATAAGGAAAGAATGTAAGATGTATGATTAGTTTGAGTTTATAGCCTAGCCATTCCGAGTCATTACGCCCTTAGGAGTGTCTTTACACTTAACACCCTAAATCCATTTGGTTTGGGAGTCGTTGGCTCAACGCTTGTTACATGGAGTGGTTAGAGAGCTTAAAGAACTTAGACATTGCATATGGTCATACATAAAAAAAATAATAATAATAATAAAAATAAAAAAATAAAAACACAAAATGTGTTCAAATATATGTATGCCTTGGATTATGATTTCAAAAGATTGATTAAGGATGAGAAAATGTTAAATGAGCCATAAAAGGGTTAAAAGTGCATTCTTAAAGAAAATGAAATTTCGGTTCACTTCTAAGGATCTTAAGATGAAATTCTATTATAAATGAAATGTTGAAGATCATGTATGTGGACTAGTCTGTTGATGCATGAGGGCTAGGAATTGACTATTGTTTTGAGATGTCATTGTATGCATACTTGTTGTAGTCTTCTTGATAGAGTCTTTCCCTAAAGTCATATGCTTCAATGTACACTAGAATGAGCCTTGTTGCTCAGTGTTTATGGGTATCATTTCTGGTAAACCCTCACGTGACTTCACTCGTCCTCTAGGGATACCTAGTGGTTTAAAAGGCTTGTTACATATGCTAAATGCAATTGTCACTCCCATGAAAGTGGAGAAGTCTGTGTTCAATTTTGTTTTGCTAAGGAACTAGCAAAATGTAAGTTTGGGGGTCTGATAAGCGTCAAATATTGCATATTTAAGTGCCCTTAATTGCATTAGTTAAGCCCACTATTTGCTCTGCTTATATAGACTAACTCCATTTTTATATTTTTGTGTTTTTATAGATCTAATTGCAAAAAATGAATAAAAATAAGGTTTTAAAGGATTTTGAAACACAAGTCAATTCGAGCTTACATTTCAAGTAATCATCAAAAGGAGATGACATGAAGAGGCGAATGATGCAACCGAAGCTAAAGAAAGGATTATGTGCCAGAGTAGTAAGCCTGGCATCCGAACGCCACATTATCAGGGCCTCACGTCCGAACACCGATCCTCGCGTCCGGGCGCGAGACCACCCCATGTATTTTAATCTAATTTTGTCTATCTTAAGTGGGGGATTCAAATTTTAAACAAGATTTTGTATTTTTGAACTCATGGGAGGATAAAGAGGGGGAAAGGCTGAAGGAGTCTGATTCTTGTTTTGGTTTGAAAAAAGATACAGAGATAAAGGGGGATTTTTAGGGTTTTTGGAGAAAGCTTGCAACAATGGTGAGAAAGGAGATTCTATTCTCTTCTTCAATCCTAGAGGTTGTAGCCATATTCATGAGAGGCTAAATCCCTTTTCTAGGGAGTTGATGTAACCTAGACCAAGTAAACATGGTTTGATTTGTATTTCAATTTGGGGATTTTTATTATATATATTTAGTTTCATAAATTAGAAGTATTTTCATTGACTTGATGTTCTTTACATTGAATTGATGCATGTGTTTATCATATGAATATATATTTGTGTTGATTTGTTATCTTGTCTTAGAAATCATATTGATACAAGTATTACACTTAATTTCCTATAGTGACAATGGGAAAGAATTTATGGAATGGTTATATTGGCATGAAGTTGAGCATTTATATAGGTTATACGTAAGAAAAATGGACCATGCTACACCCTTAAAATAATGTAGTTAGGTAGATGGTCTATACCAACTGAAAATAATCTATGATATTTAATTGATTTCATGTGCTGCAACATACTACTGAAAGACCTTGATAGGCCATGCCTAGGGAAGATGGTTCATACCACAATCTAGTTTAGGTGGATGAACCATGCTAACCAAAGATGGATTATACTTAATCCCGAATGTATGATCTTCTTGACGATGTTATGGTAGTTTTATGCTCCTGCACATCATTTTATATATATAATTGTCAATCCCCAAGTTAAGTACAAGTTTAACATGTTTATGTGGTTGAGGTAAAGTCAATTCCCTACCTTCTCTTATAAGTTTAATCCATCTTATTCACATTATTTACTATTTTTTGAAAGTTAAATTCGTAGGTTAAGTGACAAACCAATCGATTTATCATTTCTTTTATCAAATGGAAGAAGTAGTTGTATAATTCTGTTTACCATAAACTAGCATTAATCTCCAATGATGAATGTGCTATTGTTATAAGTGGTATTTTTAAGTGGTACACATTTATGCGCATCAAGCCTTGATAAATACTGGCTAAGACGGGAACAGAAAGACATAACTTATTCCCATATGCCATAATTCTCGCAATCTTAAGTACCCCTGGACGAATCATGCCAGCAAGCATAGAAGGTAGGACAAGTCTACATAACCAACAAGCTAAAAAGGTAGCTAAGTAAGTCTTCTCTTAGATTTTAGGGCCCACTCTAAGACTAGAGAAAATTTTCTCTCCTTGAGATGACCTTTTTAAATGGGTTCAATGGCTTCGGTGGGATTGTGCATCTCTAGAGGTCATTGGGTCTTGTTCCTGGCCATCTTGGTAGGCGGTTTCTTGTGTTTTGTTGGGCCTTGAACCAAAAGTTCACCCAGTCGTGGATCTTCACAGAAGGTGCTCATTTTCCCTTCATGCAAAGGCAATGAAATGCCAAAAACAAATTATGACAACTTAACGGATCGGAGAGGCTTGCCATCATCCCCAGTTTTAGAAAACTCCTCTGCATGGAGAATAACTTCGTCAAAAAATTTTCAGTCAAAAAGAAGGCCATTAATTTTGTTCAAGTCACATATGGAAATGGATAGTTCACCACTGGTGGTGTGAAGCGTGTTAGTGAAAGGACACCGAGATTCCAAAAACGCTTTTAACACACGTCTATGGCGATCATGTGAGAACAAAGAGGCGAAAACAACATCATACAACCTCATCTTCTTGAGGAAATCCCGATAGCGGGCCAAAATAACCTCCAACCATTCCCAATAACCCTCTACGAATGATAAGTCCCCCACGATCTTAAAAAATATGTTCCACTTTACTTCTTTGGACTGTATTTTGTGACCCAGTAGCTGAAATTGGTCTACTACATCCACCGATCTATCATGCTGAGAAGATTGCAATGTCAAGGCCCGGGGAGCAGGTGTGATATTTGGATCTTCTATCTGGCCAATGTTCGAAAGCTCATAAGGAAATTTGCCTGACCACCACTGCAGATGAAGAGAATTATCGAGGCGGGGAACTTTTAATGTACACTGCCCTATGAGAGGTTTGTGGATGTCCAACGTCGTCCCATTCTCGATAGGGTCGCCTCGCTTCTCAATAATAGTCATGATCCCTTCTTTATAGTGTTTGATGTATACCATAGTGTAATACAATTCCTGTAATATAAAATGAAACGATGAGTTTACAAGAAATTATTTTATTCCTAAATGCACATGACTTACAATCCAACCTCGACACCAAACACGCCTAGTGTAGGTAAGGCAAAAAAGTGAAGTCGAGTCTCCAAAGATGAGCAATAAATAGTACAAGACAAAGTCTGGCATGGTAAACTAAATCAGATGTAGACGAGGCTCCGCGATTAACCAGTAGTGCATGACAAAATCAATACACGGTAAACCGAATTAGATACAAGCGAGCCCCCGCGGTTGACCAGTAGTACCAGACATAGTCATTGTACAATGAATCAGGTCGAACGTAGAAAGGGCTTGTTGGGTAAGCAACAAATAGCACAAGATAAAATCTGGCACAGTAAACCGAATCAGATGCAGACAAGGCTTCGCGATTGACCAATAGTGCATGACAAAATTAATGCACGGTAAGCCGAATCAAGTGCAGGTGAGCCTCCGTAGTTGACCAACGGTACCAGACAGAGCCAATGCACATTGAGTTGGATCGGATGCAGGTGAGCCTCCATAAGTGAGCAGATACACTAGGCATGTTTGGTGCAAATAATCAACTAAATAAGGATTCTCAATTCATGATAAAATGTGGCGAACATGGAAGTAATGAAAATGCATAAGCATAAAATTCGTGAAAAAACAAAAAGTGCTTCAGAAACTTTCTTACACTTCATAAATGCACACGCTGACAAGGAATTTTGGTTCGTCGAGACTGGAGGAGTTGGATGAACCTAAATTTGAAGGCAATGAATATCATAAGCAGACAATAAGTTTGCAAGCCATGAAAGAAAAGCAGCAAAGTCGATACATTAAAAAATAAAAATAAAAAAAATGGAAGTTCAAATATATATATACACACACACAAAGAGACTCATCTTTGCTGATACTACATGCAAAGTAATTTGATTGTGCGAGGATATTTAGATATGGAGGAGCGGCACAGGGATCAAGTCCATAATAGCAATGGTTAAGAACCAAAGAAAACATTATTTGCAATCAATTGTTGCTTTTCAAGGAGAGTTGAAGCTGATAGAGACATCAGGCTTAATTGCAACACAAAGGATATTATAGAGACCCAGTTCAACGTGAGGTGGAAATATGTGTATACATCTATATAGATATATTTTTTATTATCATGGTTATGGGTTGCCTAACTACTGCGAGGTTATTATGAGAACATGGCGGAGACAATTTTCCAAGAAGATTTTGGTCTAACCAAGTAGACTCTCATGGACAAACATGTCACTAAAATTTCTCTTACGTGTATACATATAAGTATATGCAAACAGACTAATATATATATATATATATATATATATATATATATATATATATGGTAAAGTGCAAAAAACTCCTTGAACTATATTTGAATTTGCAAATAACCCCCTTGAATTATATTTTGTGCCTAATACCACCTATTACCAAAAATGCCCCAATGTTCTAATAATAAGTTAATCATTTTATAAAATGGTAGTTATAATTTTTTTTAATGATAAATTAATTCTAATAATAAAGTTAAGGGGTAATTTGTATAATTCATATTTAAATTTAAATACCAGAATATATATATATATAAAATAAAATAAAAAAATTACAATTTGTTCAGGGTTTGAGGTCTTTTAAGATCAAACTTGACCAAATCAAACCGTTAAGTTATGTATATGTATATGTATCAAATTATACATATAATATGGAGTAATATAATTCTATAGTGGCTAAATATTGTTGGTTAATTTTCTAAACTAAAATGTTAATATACCCATCTTAATTGGCAATATACGCCTCCATCCTAACCACTGATCCTGAGATCTCAAGCTCATATCGTGGCATATATCCATATATATATAAATCCATATCCTATTCATAACAATAAAATTAAACTGTCCACTATAATCTTTCAATGGTATATCACCTACATAGTTCCAAGACCTAACACGAAGAGATAAGACTGAGCTTATTAACCAGCGCATCCACATAATCCAAAATAAAACCATATCCTAGTAATGGAATACATAGAACCAAATCTTGGTAAATTTATGTTATTTTGGACAAATGATGAGTTAAATGAATTATGAATTGGAGGACAATTTTTATTAGGAATTTCTTAATTAGGTGATTTTTTTTTAAATGTTAGATTTAGAATTAAAAATAATTTATTTATTTTTCTATGGTTATAATATAGATATACAAATTCATATAGTTATATCAAGTCATTTATATGTTAAAATATTGTTATGAATTAAATATTTACAAAAAAAATTAAAAAAATTGTGAAGATATAATTAGAAGTTGACACTTAATTTGTCGTAGGGGCGGAGGGAATGGGTCATCCGGCAATGATCCCCTCCCCTAATTTTTTCACAAATAATTTTTTAAAAAAAAAAAAAAAAATCTATTTATGGTTACCTTATGGCTGCAAATAAAATTAATTATTACTCTTCAAAGTTGAATAAACTTCTTACTGCAACATACTTTATACATATATATATACACGCACACGCATATGCACATATTTTTTGTGCCCATTCTATCTCGCCCTCCTAAACATTAATTCTTCAGAGCGAGCCGGCAGGCAGGGCAGACGGGGACCGTCGAAGAAGTGCCTCAACGCGCCACAACCACTACTTTGACTCCTTTTATGCAATTATAAACTCCACAGAACTTTCTCGATTCCAATGCAACTTCTCCTTTTGGAGCTGACGTAACAAACTAAGCGAGCCTCCCAACGAAGCCAACATAAATCCTATCCGAATCAAAAAAAGAAAAGGAAGTTTCATTATGGTGGTATACCAGCCACCTGTTCTGGAACTTCCAGTTCCAATCGGAGCATATAGATCCGTAAATGGATTTGTATGTATAGCCACTTCAGTCGTGCTCGTCGTTTCTCGAAAGTATCTTTTTTTCTGGGAACATGGTCAACCAGAAATTCTTATGTTCGCGATTCTTCATCCACCGATGCAGATATTAAAAAAATCTAATTAAACAAGGACATATTTAAAGAAAATAAAATAATTTCTATAAAACTTTATCTATTTATTAGATAAAGATATATTTAAAGAAAATAAAATAATTTTTATAACACTCTACCACAAATTATCTATTTCTCACTACAACAAATTAGGAATTCACCAGCGCTTTTTTAAAGATTTTAAAGAGCACTGGTGTTGTGTACTAATTATCATGGTATAAGTATAGGTGTGTTTTTGAAAGCATTGGTAAGTGTCAAATTTAGTGCGGGCGGGAAAAATTGGTGCTCTAATGTTATTTCACTTTTTTATTTCGTTAATTTTCCATTTATTTCTAACCTTATCTCATCCGAGCCCTAGGTTTCTCTTCAACCTCCCCATTCGCCTCCATCTCTATTCTCGGTCTCAACTCTAAACTTGCCCCCTCTCTCTCTGCAACTCCCCAATCGCCTCCATCTCTATTCTCGTTCTCAACTCTAAACTTGCCCCCCTCTCTCTCGGCAACTGCTAACTAGAAAGTCTACAGGAATCAGAAGTTCAAAACCCATATATTTATCTATCTATCTGCAAGAATCAAAAGCTCAAAACCTATTACATAATCAAAACCCATATCTGATATGCCAGATTGTTCAAAAAAATCAACACCCATATCTTTTAGTTTCCATTGCCCGCTGTTCCAGTTCGGCAAGCTTCAGCCGTTGTCTCTCAACTGTTAAGCTTACCCCCCTCTCTCTTTCTCTACAACTGCTAACTTGTATGTATGTTTTTTTTTTTTTTTTTATCTAAATCATTTAATCATTAGCTTGTTATGATGGAAAAACACGAGGAGGACGACACTTCCAGGGACCAGATCATCGATAGTTACATCAAAACCCTAGCTATGGCTATTCGAAGGTTTGGATTAACGTTTTATTTTTTTCTGTAATTTTCTTATAATTTGATTAAGGCCGCTCCCCCCTTTGATTGATGAGAGATGTAAAGGAAGTTACAAAAAATTGCCCAAGTCAGATTGTGATGTTGATTTTGTGTGTTCTGTTTGTAGAGTGAGTGCCCCGCAGTATCAGATGTTGCCGACGCAGACAAATCTGAATATGCCTCCACTTCCTTCTAATATGACGGAAAAGGTTCTTTCAGTTGCAGCAACACAATCAAAGACCAGTAGGGGTGAGAATTTTGAGTTCCTCAAACTATTTATCTGCTTCAAATTTTGTATTCTAAATTTGTAAAGGAAGTAAAACTTTGGATCATATATATATGTATGTACATATATTGTTTTGATATGCACAGGAAATTTGGGAAAAAAATTGTTCTGATTTTGAATCTATAAAACTTTGGATTTCTGCAAAACCCTCTCAAAGTTGAGTCAATAATTGTGTATATAATATTATCATTTTAAACATTTTGTGTTAATTTATCATGTTTATTCCTTCAATGTATTAAGGGTTTTTATTCAGAATCATGCTCTACTGTGGTGTTATAATTTCTAATTTAGAAGTTATCAAGTTCTTTTAACAGAAATTTTCTTATTTTTTGTGCTTGGGAGTGGTTCTTGTATTACCTACAAAATGAGTAGTTCATTTAATTTTCAGGAAGAAATTAAAATCACTTTATTTTTCTCTTTGTTAGCAGAAAACTATAGCCATCTCAAATTGAACCAAATTCGACAATCTATTGAAGAAAGCCACGCTTCTATAAATTAGCAGTTTGATGAAGAATTAATGGCCAACTGAGAGTTGATTGTGCATGTGGAAAATTAAAATGTTATGTTTCTTATGCATTGTGATAAAATGTTTTGTTTCTTGTGTTGATATGCCTGAGACATTTATAATGAAATTTTGATTCTTCCGTTGCCAGTTGCTGTTATATGTAAAAGCATTTTCTTATCAAGTTTCAGATTTTTTGGTTATAATTTTATTTTTTTCCCCTTTCATGTTACAGTTTCTCTGGAGGTGAAGGTTTCGAATTAAGGTCATTGGTTACTTAGGAGGGTTTGAACACCAGATCAAGTCCATTAGTGATAAAAGGGATCTGCATTTTTCTTATAGTGTTTAGAGGTTTCAAGTGTCTCATGGCTTCTGGGGTACACTAGTACTTTATTTTGCTATCATTTGTTTGAAAGAGGGATGGACCATTAAATTGAATGCGACTAATTTTAGACCTTTGATTGATTTGCTGCACCTTTTTTGCTCTTTTAAGTGTGATCATTGATTACCCCACATATGATTTTTACTAAAATTTGTATGAATACATGAAAGGGAACATAGTTGTGTGAGATTTAATTAATTATTTTGCTTGATGTTTAGTTGATGGTTCATTCATTAGCATCTAGTCATGAACCATTTCTCTACTTCTTCTAGTATCCTTATAAATATTTTAATACATGAAAAGGAACAATTACATCTAATATGATATCCATTTTTCATTATTTTTAGATGATTGAAGTATAGTTGTTTGATGGCTTTGTAGTGAAAATGCAATCTAATTGTGTATTTGTATTGCATAGTTGGTATTCCTGTTAAAATTATATATATTTTTAGGGCAGTTTATAGGACTAGTTTTGAAAACTAGAGTAAATGGGGGTACCAACTAGAAGGTGTTTCTGTGGTTCTATTTTTGGTGTGCAGTGTAATGGAGGAAGTGTTTGTTTTTGGGGAATGAAATACTACCTGGATTTATTACTATTTTACTTTTTCTGAAGCTATGTTTCCTTTGTCACACCACACCAATAGTGTTGAACAATTTATATTTGAATTTATGTCTTAGATTTGTTCAAACTGCTTTTGAACTCCTAATCTTGGTTAGTTTGTGTTGCTAATTTTTAGATTGGCTTTATTGAAGCTTTAATGATTTTCATTTTGGTGTTGTGATAGTTTTTGTAAATCAACTCTCTGAACTTTAATGTTCTTCCGTGGGTTGATTTGTTCAGGTGTTAATACACAGAATGGAGAGGAAGTTGCGATTAAGCTGGTATGTTAGTAAACTTATCATGCAATTCAGTATTCATGTTAGAGATGCTGTCAATTTCAAATGTAGATTATTTTTATTTTTTATTTTTTATTTTCTTTCAGGTAAGTGATTTTTTTTTTTTTTTTTTTTTTTTTTGGTAAGTAAAGGTAGAGATAACTTTCAGGTAAGTAATTTCAAATGTAGATTCCATGGGTAAAATTTTCCAATGTGGCGTTATAAACTAAACAATAACAAAAAGAGCACAAGGCCTGTATGATCATTTTAAATTACTTAGCATTCATGATTATTAGTAAATGGATTTGTTTGTGCAATTTCCCTGTCAGTGCTCAAAGCAGGTATCCATAAAAGTAAAAAAGACGAAAAAAGAAAGAAAAAAAAAAAGAAAAGAAAAAAGAAGTGGTTTAATAGGAGACCCTGCCTCAAACCCCAAATATAGTGATGTAACTTTGTTGCATTTTGAGGCACATGTGTTGCAATAGTGCACAGGATCCCTAAACAAAAGGGGATACAGGTTCCCTTAAAGAATAGGAATGTGGCTTCCCTTCACATTAAATTACACTAATCTAATAGGAAATGGATGTTGATTTGTGGATTATTTTTTCTCTTCGCTCATGACATGTGATAGCTATATAAGATCGCCTGTATATTAATTGATTATAAGTTAATAGCTTTGTATTAAGGAAATATTGAATTGTCATATATCAATGCTCAATTAATTAGACAACAATGCATTTGTTGCATAATTCTGGAAAATTTGCATTCGTTTCTTCTTTGCTCAGTTCTCTCACCACCAATCCTCGAACTCTAGACCACACAAACCAACTTCTATGCCAAAGAGTCCATGAGTGAATCAGTAATTTGAATCTGTATCATTCTGGATTTCTTCGATTGATATATATTCATGAATTTATTGCTTCAAACTTGAATCCTCTTTTGATATATCGATTAATGTAGCAAAAGCTTACTAAAAATACCCTTGAATTTACGTTTTTTTTTTTTTAACACAAGATTTTATTGCCAATATATAGGATAGATATATGATAATTTTCGACAATAGGAAGTTGCAATACTTACTATTCCTTCTTCTTCTATAAAGATTCTAAATGCTTCATAATAACTCCAACACATATTATAATAACTCTAATTCTTGCATTATTGACTTACATAGCAGTTAATTTTGCACAGAATACGTATTAGTAATAAATTTGGTAACCAAAATTTCTTATACATACTATACAGTCTTGTTGTTCAACTCCTCATTTGTCTATATGTTATCAAATTTAATACATTATACTAAGTTGTTGTGTGTGTGTGTGTAAATTGCTTGATATAATAAGAAAAGTCAAGTCACTTAATTCCAAAGGAATATCTTGTTCTCACCCGGATATCAAGTTTCTTAAAATACTCTTTAAAAAAATTATTTCAGTCTTGAAATTCTAATCTCAATTTTTTTTCTTATTTATTTTATTTTATTTTGCAGGTTTCACATTGATTGCAATCTGGCTCCCCTTTTGGATTCGGATCTTAGATTTTTTTAAAAAATTTGATATGTGAATGTGATTAGTTGTGTAATATTGGATTTGGATATTAGCATTTTGATATGTGCTGGAATTATTATTTTAGATTTTGGATGATTTGTACATTTTATTATCTCAATTCTTAATGGAATGTGTTTTATATTCTATGATGATTATTAAATATATTGATTTTGAGTGAGATACTTGGATCTTAGTTTAGATTGTTTAGTTTATTAATATTTTAAATTAAGTTACAGGTTCCAAATAGGTGAAAACAAAGTTATATTATTGTATTTGTTCTAGGACATGTTATTTTGTCACAACAAAATAGCTTATAGTGACAATATTTTTGTCACAACATGATAAATATATTGCAACAAAATAGCTTATAACATGATAAATATATTGCGACAAAATATTTTGTCGCGACAAAATATTTTGTAACAACAAAATAGCTTATAGTGACAATATTTTTGTCGCAACATGATACATATATTGCGACAAAATATTTTGTCACAATAAAATAGCCTATAGCGACAATGTTTGTCACAAAAAATTATACATATAGTGACAAAAAAAAAAAAAAAAAAATTTCACAAAATAGTGATGAATAGCGACAAATTTCATAAGTGTTATAGTGTTTAAGACGACAATTATCAACTATTTTGCGACAAATGTTGTCGCAATTTTTCCACATTTTGTGACGAAAAAGAATTTGTCGCAATATATTGTACTTCTAGCGACAAAACAATGTTTGTCACGAAAAACATATTGTGACCGCCTTCTAGCGACAAACTGGGGGCAAAAATTTTTTTGTCAAGATAATCTTTTTGCGACAAAATATGCACTTTTAGCTACAAACTCTTTTGTCACCCAAAGCCAAATTTGCTGTAGTGGATATTATTTAATAAAATTATTGTTATCGCATTTATTTTCATTCTTGAATTTCTAGAATCAAAATTTGTGTGAACAGTGTTTATGCACTTGTCCATTTATCCAAAAGTTTAAGTTGTTGTGTAGTACTGCATACCTACCCATTTATACATAATCACTCTCTTATCTAGATTCGATGTGGGACAAATATGGATGCTTGCCCATTAATCCAAAAGTTTAAAATGTTGGATAGTACTGCATACCCACCCATTTATACCTAATCACTCTCCCATCCGGATTCGATGTGAGACAAATCTCCCTTGTTACAATAGTCTCATACACTAGGCTAAATCGAAACTCACACACTCATTTGTCCATATGAATTCATTTTGAGAGGTAGATGAGATACCACTAAACTACAATACCCTTAGTCACTAGGCTAACTCTTTTCTTGATATAGACCATAAAATAATCAGTACTCTTTTATCCAAAACTTTGGCAAATCTCATCATTTCGGTTAGAGAATCATTTGATCATTGTGAAATGTAAGAGTAGTACACATAATTTAAATGAAATAGATTTTTTAAATTCAAATTAGTAATTGAAGTTACACAAAATTGGGGCCAGAGAAAAAGATAATGGAATCTAGAAAAGTATTCTATTAGGTAGGGTAATTATGTAAATTCATTTTGTAAAGCAACTATGCAATGTACCAAATTGGAAAGAAGATCTATAATGAAGTCATCCACTTGACAAAAGTCACCAGCTCTTTATAGAGATTATTTATAAATCTTTAGATCCTTTTGAATTCAGTGACCAACATGGAGAGCTTATAGCTCTTGGACCATTTATTTATTTATTTATTTTAAAAGTTGTTTAACTATTTTTTAATCATAGAGCTAAGCTTTTGAGATCATAACACTTTAAAACTTTGCTGTAAAAACATCAATAAGTGAAGTGAAGTATACTCTTTATTCAATTATCTATGGAAGCCCACATGACATCAGCTCTTATTTTACCTCCCAACAATATTGTTACATATAATTTTAACATTAAAGGCTTACGCTGAAATTGAAAATTTTAAAACAATCTTTAATGCTTTCTACTTTCTTGTCTTAGTATCTTATTCATAAGTTGAAGGATGATAAGCAACATGAATCACACACAAATTTTTTTTCCTGCTAGCTGCTACACTTAAGATCTCAGTTATGTCAAGATCTTCTTATTTCTCTCCCTTAAGAAGTTTCCAATCAAAGTGATACAATAAATTTCCAAGTGAAAGCTCAATATTAGCTATCCCGAATGACATGCCAGGACATATTCTCCTCCCAACATTAAATGGTGGATATTGAAAATAAGACCTATTGTAATCAATTAAACTGTCAAGAAATCTCTCTGGAATAAACCTTTTGGATCAGTCCAATTTTTAGGGTCTATACTAATTGTCCATCTCTATGGAATAAATCTTGTTGGATTAGTCCAATGTTCAGAGTCTATACTAATTGCCCATACATTAACAAATACTTGGTTTTCGCAAGTATCTCATATCCATTAACAAATATGAGCTCGGTTCAATTGGTTGACATATGGTCAAACTGATCGAGTTTCATTTCTTAAAATGATTAAACACACTGTTGTAAAAGAGATAACATTAATTTTCTAAATGTGAGTTCTAAATTGCCTTATATAAAAGGAGTTAAAATGGAGAGTAAATTGCAGTAATAATGAAGCTAAATCAAAATGGAACCTGAGGTAAGAAATACAAAGCAGTTACAGCTACTGGGAAAAATCAACGAGTTTTAAAGTACCAAAATGAAATAGAAACTTATACTGCTACTCGAATGCAAGAACAAAGGAAATAACTAACAAAAAAGCTAAATTTAACTAGAATAATTAACAAAAGAGAAGTTGAATTAAACTAGGAAACTGAATCTAAATGAATAACATGATTTAGAAAGGAATTCAACTGATGCGATGTTTATAAGGGTGTTGGACCTTTTACAAAAATAAAAAATAAATAAAATAAAAAAATAACTGATTCTACCACTATTTATAGAAAATTAAAGAGTCATAAAACAAACTACTTCCAAAATTTAAGCTATTGGAATACATTTAAAAACCAAAAATTACGCCATTGTAAGTTTTCTTCTCTACAAATTCAGTATAATTGTCTCCTTAATTGATATTTTCCTTCTTTATCTCTCACAACTTTTGGATAATAAGGATAATTATATCTAAATCAACTTTTATCTTCACTCATATATTAGTTGCCATATTATCACCCAAATCCGTTAGATCCGAATCGCTAAATGAGTCCTTACCTGAACCCGAGAACATGCAAGGGTACTATGGTCATTTCATATTAAATTAATACTTTAAGGGCCAATAAGAACAAAATAGTCATTTAACACAATTATAATGGTTTAAAAACCAAAAGGGGTAAAACAGTCATTTACTAAAGTCATATAATGATTAGGATGAAGTCTAGGGGTAGTATAGTCGTTTTTGTGTTAAAATATAATTAATGTGTTTTACTAGATCTCATGCTTCGTGGTTATATCATATAAAAGGTGCAAAATGGCCAAATGGGAATAGAAATAAAAACTGCAGGGTTACCAGGTCGACGTATGGACACTACACGTTAACCGAAATGGGACATTCAGTGACACTTCACGTCTACTGATAGGGGCCATCGCAGTGAAATTCTACATTGCCAAAAAATCTTGAGATACTGGTCGACAAGTCGACTCTATATGTCGACCGAAACTTGACAGGGATGTAATCTTTGTTTACTTTTTTGTTCAATCAAAATTCACTCAAACAACCCAAAATACAACCACTAAAACACCACAAAAAACACTACTGAATACTGCACTAATATATATATATATATATATATATATATATATATTTACATGAAAACAAAACCCAAATAATTCCCTTACTCTTACACACTCGAGCAAAACAACATCCATATGATTATAGGGTTATCCACACACACATTATGAAATATACCATCTATATCCATACGTAAATGTTTACTAAATTTAAACCCAATTACATTCCCAGAATACGCAAAATATATATATATATACACACACACACACACACATATACTCATACTGATATACAATAACTTCACATGCTATATGCCCAAAGTACAAGGCAATACGTGTACCACTACCAACATACTTCCAATGCTTAAAGTGTAGTCTAAAAGAATATAACAATAATGGCAAGGTCTCTACGACCAAAAAATACTTTGCTTGTACATATAATTTACATAAAAACCCATTGTTGAATTTGAAAATTGTGAAACAACTTCTCTCATACATTCATGAAAAAGCATTAGAAACATTTATGTCTATTTAAATTCAAAATATTAACATGCTTGACAATTTATATCATCAAAATAATGCCTTCACAATACTGATGAGCGCTGAAAAGTGCTCATTTTAACCCGTTAAGCTTAGGTATTCTAGAACCTTCATCTATCTTATTTTTTCACTTTAGATTGATTTTGTATTATTTTCATTTTCAAGTACTTATCTCCAAAATAAGCTAACTCAGCTAAATAAGAGCATAATTGAAGCAATCTTGAGATGAATCAAAGAAATGAGCAAAGTGGGAGTAAAAGGAAGTAAGTGATGGAAATTTAGTAAGTTCGATCAATCTCAGCAAATATTCGATCGATCGAAAGTTCATCGATCTTAGTATTCTAAGATGGATCCAAGCTCTTTTGTCCTTATCCAAAGATCCCACAAAGTTCGATTGATCCAACTTTCTTCCGATCGATCGAAAAGATTTCATCTTATCCACTTGTACCACCCTACCTACCACATTTATCTCTTTCCCAAAAATATCTTCAAAATATCTCAGATTTATTTTTATCTAAAAAGGCGCCGCTATAGAGGATCGATCCAGCTTAAATTCGATAGATCTCAGCCATGTTCGATCGATCTCACCACAAGTTCGATCGATCGAACTTCCCAAATCCCGAGAAAATCCAAATTCCAGCTCACTAAAAGTTATCTCATATCCAATCATTGAAAGGAATATTGGTGTACGAGCCCAGCTCATTTGGGGTGATATTTAACCTACCTATATAAGGAATATGAGCCACTTTTTGAGAGATATACTTGAGAGTAGATAGAGACACAATTTCAATATTCTTAAGGAGAAAGAAAAGAAAGAAGGAGGCTAGAGACATAAGCTTAGAGTTCTTCCATCAACCAAGAAGAGGAGCAATCTCTACCATGGAGTTAGCCCTTGACGGTTGGAGAATACCATCCATGAGTGTAATGACCCGGTCATTTTCGTTTATTTCCCTTTCCTCAGATTTTCACTGATATTTTTTTTCCGTTGATCTTTTTCCTTTCTGAGTTCAGTTTCATGTCGCTTAGTGTCATCTTGAGTACTCTGGAGTGATATCCGAGACTCTTTTCTGTGGATTGACAACTTCCTTTGAGGACCAAGTCATTTCCACATTTTTCGTTTTTCGACACTATTCACTTTTCATCATTTTCCCTATTTTGTCTTTTTCCCGTTTGGCACTTTGTTTGTGTAACCACACTTCTTGTGTTCGGAGTTAGTTTTTGACTTCACGTATCTTCATTCTCAATGATTTCTATGAGATACGTATCTTTACTTTCGTGAGAAAGTACTCTGGTTGCTCCCGGTGTCCATAGGGGCATGGATGCATTGTTCTTTGGAAACATTTCCGTTTCTTGGGGTATTTTTCGTAAATATCTTCTGAAGATATTTTATTTTAGGGGTATTTAAGAAAATATCTTTTGGAAGATATTTTCATTCTCGGGCAGTTTCACAGTTTTTACTTTTTGGAGGGGCCATTGTGCAATTAATGAAAGTTATTGCTCAATGCCTTGTTTTGAGCCTGGATCCTCGTACGGGATTCATTTTCACATTTTATCGAGTCGTGGACTCTTAGAATTTCCTCCTGGTCGATGTTTTCCAGTTTCAGGGTTACTGGCCCTAGTTTGCGCCAAACTTGTTTTGGGCATAACTTTCTGGTCAGGACTCGGTTTTCAACGGCGTTTCTTCCGTTATTCATATTTTCTCATTTGAAATCTTTTTCATTCACGGATTTTTGCCATTTGAGTGCGTCTGCTCGAATTCCACTTTTCCGGACTCAGTGGGGCTCGTTCGGAGCACTTTTTGAGTTTTTCTATAAATAGGAGGTCTTAGAAAGAAAAATCAGATTAATCTCTCTCTCTCCTCTCTCGTGGCCAATCCAAGCTCCTCCCATGGCTGCCATCTTCTCTCTCCTCTTTTGAGCTTCTTCCTTCATTAAAAAGTGGTAATGCCTTTATGTTTGTTGTTCCCCTTAGCGAGGCCTTCGATTCCAACCGATTAGAATCTCGTTTTGGCCATTTCTTGAGTTCGGGTTTGGGTTCAAGATGTGATTTTGATGGGGCTTCCTTGGGATTCATGTTCGTGGTGTTGTCTCCGACAAAACCTAGAAGTTTCGTCGGATTCGAAGCCAATTTATTTTGGTGGGGATTTGAGATTTCATCTCAAATGGAGGTAGGGAATGTTTTAGGATTTTATATATGTTGTATTGTGTGTTTTTCATGTTTATACAACCTATATGCATGCCTTGTATCAAATCTAGGAAATTTGAAATATTTAATTCTTTGTATAAGATTTAATTTTCATGATGATGAGAAATTTGGATTTGAATTGTGGCATGGTAAAAACTCTTGTTTTAATATGTTGGTTAACATATATTAAATTGGGATTAATTAAATAAGAATTACTCTTTTAAATTAATATTTATCTTTTGTGAAAGATTAAAGTTCATGGCCGTACCTTGCATGAAATTGAGTGGTAGTATGCTTTTAAATTAAGTGATGTCATGTTCTTTAACATACTTTAATTTGAGAGTATTTGGTTGAGTTTGGAAATCTAGGTACTTTAATTAAGAAAATTAATTAAAATCTATTTTTGTGGCTTCATGGGCCTAATTAAGCTTTTATGTGAATATATGTAATGACCATGATATATCTTTTATCATATATTAAATTGAGGCCATTTGAAAATGATTTGAAATCTAGAGAGTTTAATTATTTTGATGTAATTAAATTCTATCTTGTTTATCCATGGATCTAATCATGTTTTAGAAGTTGTTTCTATTTGAAGAGCATGGATTTAGACTTATGATGTATTCACTTAATTGTGTTATATGCATTGAAGAGCACTGTTGTTAAATTTATATTCATGAGAGTATGTTTCTAATATGAATATATTGTTGGCTTGTGATTTCATAGCATTATGGATATGAAATGCTTATTATGCACAATTGAGAGTTATATTGCGAACTTGTTACTATGTAGTAGTAATATGTATAAGTTATGAACTTATTTGGTTTATTCTGGAGTCTTAGGACATTGTTGTTACATGTGATATGGATAAAGTTCGGCTTTAGTGCGGGAGGTATGAGTTCTCCCCAATTAAGATAGTGCGCACTTAAGGTGGTTTTCCCTGCGGGTTAGTGCCCGGAACAACCATTTTGTTCTCGGCGAAAATTCGAGACGTGATGTCCAAGTCTTCCACTATTTGATTTCACATTCAATTCCAAGTTGACAACCAATGTTTAATTGTGACTTGTGGTTTTGGTTATTGGCGATTTGATGTTGTTAAGTACATCCATACTAAATTGATATATTTAGTTGATTTCACACTTTTAGATTTCTAGTTGATAACCTAGAGAACCTATGTCTTGATGTGTGGTATTAGATATTCTAATTATGCTAAATTGTTATATTTAGTTGATGTTGCATTTTAGACTTCAAGTTGATAACCTTGAGAATCTATATGTTGTTGCTTTGTGTAAGCATGCTCCTATGTTGTTGCTTTGTGTAAGCATGACCCTATGTTGTTAAAATTTCATGAATGATGTGACTGATGCTAGAAGTGATCTTAGGTAGCTAGGATGCTCCCTGAGTCTCACCTTTGACATAGACGTTAGGTGGAATGAACCACAATAATTATGCAAACTTGTAGAACGTAGGTCGGTGCATGCTCATTTCCTACGAGTAGCTTTATGTTACTCACCCATGTAATGGGGACATTTTTCAGGTACAAGAATCAAAGTTGAGGTTCTCATTATGCTTGGATGGTTTGTGGACTTGGAGACTTCCATTTTTGTGAAGGTTGGCTCGGAATGCCAATTGCAGTCTTATTTGTCAAATGTGTATATTTGATTCTAAACTTGTAATGTGTGCCTAAGCACACTTTTGATTCTCATTTTATGTATATGACATAAGGCCAAGGGCCAAACTTCTTTTAGAATCACATTTATGTTATGGATGTTGACTTTTGCCTTTAATGAGATTATATGAAAATTTATGCGTTTTAGTATGCTATTTTGCACCGGAGCGTATATTGTGTATGAAATTCGTTATCTAGAATTTATTTAACATGTATGAGGTGTGGCCAAAGGCCAAACAGTATTTTGAAGTCATTTCAAAATTTTGGATTCCAAGTTTTCATTCCAAACTTCATTTTTGTCATTTTGGCCTTTGGGGGGTCGTATTTTGTATCGGCCATATTTTTTAGCCATAGACCATTGTAGCACATCTTATTAAGTAAGTTACATTTGCGTGCATGGTCATTTCTGGGCAAAGCTTCTTCTTTGGTGAAATGAGCCTCCTACGGACTCATTTTACACTTTTGTTGGATATTCTGACCTAAGGGTATTTTAGGAATTTTCTTTGGGAAATAAATTCCGTTCTTTACATGGTCACTTAGAAAATGTGATTTTAGGAGGGGATTCTTCTTTGTGTTTTTCTGAAAAATGCCATCTTGGTATCGGAAATCCATCGCAAAGTTCAGCTTTCTGTTTTCCATTTAGCAGCTTTTTCGACCCTCTGGACCAGATTTCTTGGGAGGGCATTTTGGGCATTTCATAGTGAGTATTTTTTTATTTTTCTCTTGATTCACATAGAAAACTCAATTTTGAGGGGGGTTTCTTCTTTGTGTTTTTCCAGAAAATGTCATCTAGAGCCTCAAAATCCCATTTTTTCCGGAAAAACCCCTACTGCCAAGTTTTTGCTGAGTTGTAGTACAAATGTACAGGTCAAGTGTACGGGTGAAGAATCTCGTAATCGGTTAGATGAGTGTGGGCAGTGATTTGGTCACTGATTTTTGCTTTCGAACCAGTTGGAAAGGGTCTCCTAACCGGTTAGATGGTCTTGGGTTGACTATTTTGACCGTTTTGCCCCTGTTTCTTCCGTTAGCCATATCTTCTTCATCCGAACTTCGAATCAAGCGATTTTTGAGTCTAAGTTTATTAATTTTTCATTGTCTTTCTAATGGTGTGCTCGGTGGTACCCACTTTTAAGCTGGAAATGAAATTTTTTCCCCTAGGTTCATTCTTGTTCGTTTTTAAAACGTTGCTTCCGCATTTGTTTCCTTTGGGTTCCGTGACCTCGTTGAGGGTCACATTGGCGTCTTAGAGTCGTGTTGTATCTCTAGAGGCCATTGTTTGTCTTTTGCTTTCGCATTCTGGATCCGTTATCGGGTCATCTTTCGGTTCATCACTGGCGCACCGGGTTGAAAAACTTGGGCCGTCACAATGAGTGGCTAAACATCCTCTTGGGGCTAGAGTTAGCCCTAAGCATGCTTTCTACATCTTGATTTATGTATTTTTAAGGGGATTTGTATTGTGATACATATTTTGACACTTTTATATATATAGATCTTGTTTATTCAGTGATTTGTGTGATTAAATGCTTCTAATAAATCATTTTATTCTATCTATATGTCTATGTATGCTAGAATAGATGTCCATGTATTTATCTCTATTTCTTGTGTTATTGATGCATGTCTATATGTATTAATGCTATAGATCTAGATATTGTCAAGACATAGTGTTTAATGGAATGTTCTTGTGGTTTGTTTGATGGTTCATACTCATTTCTTGATAGATTGTGCCTCTCCCTTAGTTTAATTAGTTTAATTTCATGTCATTAGCTTAATTGTAGTGTAGTTGTAGTTTAGATGTTAAATGGGAGGACAATTCATGCTTGTTGTTTGATATTCTATACTTATGAAAGCAAGTAGCATATATCTCTAACCTTGTGGTGTGTTTGGATTGTGAGCTTAAAGAAAGGATTAATGGCTTAATTTGATATATTGTGCCATCCACCATGTTGCTTAGACAATATATGCTTAATTTGTCATCCATGCTTGTTGAAACAACCACACACACACACTATGTTGCAATATATGTTTTTTTTCCCTCATTAATCATTCATTAAGAGTGTAGAAAAGCTATGCTTAGTAGTGATCTCTAAACCCCAAGATCTCTCTCTTATTTTCTATCCATTACATTTAATTGCCTACTTTAGTTTAAATTGCATCTTAGTATAATTCAACAACAAACCAATCTTTTGATCACTCGACCTACTAACCCTAATCTCGATTCCACAACCTAATACGACCCACCAATCCCTTGGGACGATCCCTACCTGCCCTAACTATATTTTTAGTAAAAGGTAGTAGTGGCAATTTCTAAATGTAAAACTTGGCCACATTCATCATAGCTCTACACCACTATCTTTTGGTGCACAAACTTTGGATTGGGTTGACGACAACACCAAATGCCATTGAAATACTTACAAGTTTTACAATTTATACCAAAAACTCTACTAAAAAATAAAATAGATTCTACATCTAATCTCACAAAGATAATACAGCCACTTCGCCTTCAAATCCTGAAAACGTTTAAAAGAAAAAGGGATGAGTACCACCACTTAGTAAAGTATTCCTAAGGCATGGCTCCTAAAGCGCAATAAGCAAGCACAAAAGGAAAGGGAGGTCAAGATAAGGGGATCATGCTCGTACGGGAAAAGTAACGAAAATGTCAATACAAGGCATTAGCAACCATACATCCACTTAACCACATTCGCATATACAAGTTCATCACAATTTCCATCAACACAATCAATGTTCATGCTCATGTTTATGTTTCATGCCATGAAATGCATTCCTATCCCAATTCCAGCCTTAAACCGACACAACTCACACCGAAAATCGCTAATTAACTTTACCAAGGTGAGATTGCTTAACTATCCTTGATTTCAAATCCGACAACCATTTGGGACCTAGTTAATGCAACTTTACATGTCCAAGTCTGGTACGTGCTCCCTCTAGGTCAAATTAGCACTAGACTCGCGGTATCCGGTTTCTTTCTAAAACCCTTTCATAAACATCTTGAAAACACAATCTGTAATACCCCTAATTTTAAAAGGATAGTCTCGGTATTATTTTAAATATTTTACTTGATTATTTGGCTATTTGATTACGTGTTTAATTGAATTTGTTAATTAAATATTTTATTTGCTTAAATATTTTATTTGAATTAAATGATTAACTAAAATTATGTGATTAAATGTTTTATTTGAATTAGTTGATTTAATTGTTGTGTTTGTTGATTTGTAATTAATTATAGATTAAATGATTAAATGTTTATTTTATTTTATTTTTATTTTATGGCCATGGTTAGTAGTAATAGACCAACCAATTAGGTCCCATGGACTACTTGGATAGGATGTTTAATGGGTACGGATAATTGCCCATGGATAGTTGTATATGCATATATATATATATATATATATATATATATATATAAGGATAGAAATTAATTAATTAATATTATTATCACATTAGTATTAATAATAAATAATCTGATGTATATTTATATATGTATATAATAAGGATCTACATAGATTATATACGTATCATATTTTTAGTTACCTTTTTAATATTTTAGTTTTTATTTTCTTTATTAAGTTGACTTAGTTTGGGAAAAGAATTAGGGTTATTATTTAGCCTATAAATATATAACTATAGGTTTGTAAAAGGGGGGTTAGAAATATTCACGTAATATATTTTTGAGGAAAAGGCAAAGAGTTTAGAGAGAGAAGGAGGAAGAGGAAGGAAGAATGAGGAGAAGAACCATTAGAGAAGAAAATCAAGGAAGAATGAGTTTAACTTTCGATTCGAAAGTTTAAGGCAAGTTCTTATTCTACACTTCTCCCTTAAACCTGTGATCTATATATCTCTAGTATAACTTTAGGGATGTTTAAAGAACAATTAAAACTGGAATTTATAATTTAATTGATCTAGAACATAGGTTTTCTGAAGTATGTTCATGTTTGTTCTTGTTATATGAATTGATAAATTTATAAATTAAATCTGATTTCTTTATGGATTTCTACATGTTATAATTATGTAATTTCATGTTTGTGTGTTGATGGGACTTAATAACATGCCTTAGAACCCTTAACAATGAAGAACAGGCTTACAGTTGGATTTCTAGGTTGATTCGCATAATAGTGCTTGGTCTGTTGTTACAGTGCTCGAGCCTTAAATGCAAAGCTTGAGCCATGGGTGAATAGCTCGAGCCTTGGATGTAAATGTCGAGCTATTGATGCAAAGCTCGAGCTATTTGATGAAAAACTCGAGCCATGGATAAAAAGCTCGAGCTATTTGATGAAAAACTCGAGCCATGGATAGAAAGCTCAAGCTATTAGGATAAAAGCTCGAGCCTTACCGGGGAATTTTCGTAAACAGCTTTTAAATTGACCTTAATTGATTTTGAGGGGTCTCGAATATTAAATAGGGATTAGGTATGAGTTTAAATAAATTTTAAATAGACTTGATCATAACGATGCATGCTATTTGAATTTTGTTTTAAAGAATGAATGGATTTAATCTTTTTAAATTGTTATAGCAATTGAGATTAAATGTTGGCATAAATTATATTTAGAGAATGCTTACTTGACTGTGAAATAAAATATCAGCATGTTTAAGGTTCAGTTGTGTGGGATACATGATGTAGGAAGCTTAAATAAACTATAAGTCAATTCCTATTTTGTGATAACATGATATTTTGTTATGTTTATTCTGGATTATTTGATATATTACTTTATTTGTTACACCAATTATTGGATTGTATGGATGTAATGCACCAGCATGGGATGGTGGCATTCTAGGGACGGATTAACTAAAAATGTTGAGTCCTACCTATTCAGATTTATAAGGGAACGGATTAACTAGAAAGTTAAGTCCTATTTATTTTCATGTCAGGCCACTAAATTAATTGGATGACATACTGGATTTTATTTTATGCCTTAGATATGATGGATTATATATATATGGATATGTGCCATGATATGAGCTTGAGTCTCAGGATCTGTGGTTAGGGTGCGTATAGTGCATAGGGTGGTAATCTGGCTATAATGGATTGTAGTGTGCCCTGGTAGGACTAGGTACTCATGCCCACTATATGTGCGTTTTGCATGTTGCCTACTATTCAGGTTGAGACCACCCTATAGTCTAATGGGAGCCTTTTTTGTGTGTATATATATATATATATTTATGGACTGTGTAGTTATTGCAAGGGTTAGATATAGATGTGTAGTTTCTCTAGTCTTTGCTTGGGTTGTCGTAGAAATGACTTGTTCGTGAGCCTGACCCACTATTATTTTTCAGGTGTTTGTCAGTTTCAGAGATAGAGCTTGTTCGTGCTGAGCAGAGACAGTCCACATCATTCTTCCGATTCTACGTAGGATTCTCTTTATATTCTAGTTTTTGGATTTATTTCTTTTATTCGTTTCAGTTGGATTTTGGATTAGGGGGACCACATAATGGATTCCCAAGTTGTAATTTTAATTAATTACTAGTATCAGAGGAGTTAGTTATTGGATGTTTCTTTTAGAGGAATATTTATTCATTTAAGTTGAGGATTATTTATTCAGTTTCTTTTAGCTATTTATTATTTTTAAATTTATTTTGTATTTTGTGTTCGATTAAATACTTTAATTGTTTCATATCCCTTGGATCTGTGCTCAGATTTGATCACCCGTGGCTCTAGAATCAAGGGGTATCACACAATTCGCTTGACAAACCATCCCAATTCTCACCGCCATTCCCATGACATGAATGCATTCTTCATCAATATAATGTCAATTTGCATACTACAACAATCATTTTCATAGTGTCAACTTATCATACATCAAGCATGTTAACACTCAATAGACATTTGTTTAAATCATGAAACATTTAGGCCTTTTCAAGTATTTTATTTTCTCATGAATTATCATTCTAATGGAATTTCCATGATTAAAACATAATTGCAATCATCCATGCTAACACCATGGGACACCATTATCACATCCATAACATACAAAGCATGCTTATCACATTTCCATATAGAAGGCATGCAATTTTCCACAATTAAACTCCACATAGGCATATTAATGACTTGAACTTCCATAAAATCAATCAAACTCCTACAATAAGGTAAACACAACATGCTTTAACATAAATTCAACATATAAAGACTCACAAAAAATTCCAAGACTCCATGAATTAGACACTCCTACCGCAAATTAGAATGAAAATCCCAAATACACCGAAACTGAAATGCTCCCCTTGCGAAGCCGACTCCGTTATATGGAAGAGGATGTGAATGAGAGTAAATAATCCTTCTACGTACAGCGCCTCCAAAATCCGAACTAGCCTCCCCCAAAACTTAAACACTTAAAACAGCCCGTTTAAGTCCCGAAGACTCGCAAACGACACAACACAGTGCAAAACAAATAATCTCAACGTTAATAAATAACATAGTGATGTCAAGAAATTTCCCAAACACGAAAATTTATCGCAAGGCCCACCCAGCACCTCCCGGACTCGAAAACTGAAAACACCCAAAATGAACCCAAATAAGTTTCTAAGGGTTCTAAACCTGAAGAAACATCTCAAACAAATTTTAGAACATCGCGGCATACATCCCCGTGCACAACTAAAATAAAAAAGAAAAATGCCTGAAAAATATCGAAAAAATCCCAGACGTCACAATCACTTTAAAAAAAATGACACTAATGAGGTGTAGTTTAAAACCCTTCCTTTAAATCGTAAGTTCTTCTTTCTTCCTCTCTCCACCCTTCTTCTTCCCCTCTCTCTACTGTAAAACTCCAGTTGTTTGCTCTCTTCCATCCCATGTTGATGAGTTTTCTCCCTCAAACTTTGGCTTTGCCTTTAAGGAATGTAGCCTACCTTTTTTTTCAATCATCAGATCAAGTTCTTCCAATTTGGGTTTAAAGATGATGGCATGGCAATAATTAATTTCACATCTTTAGTGTTGCGAAGTTGGCGTGACTTGGGTTTTTGATTGATTTTGGTCAGATTCTTCTCTTTTTTCATGGTACGTCTATGTCAATGATGAGCGCTGAAAAGTGCGCAATTAAACCCCTTAAGCTTAGGTATTCTAGGACCTTTATCTATCTTATTTTTTTGTCTTAAACTAATTTCATGTTATTACCCTTTTTAGGTACTAATCCCAAAAATAAGTTAATTCAGTCAAATAAGAGCTTAGAAGAAGCAATCCCAAGCTGAATGGAAGAAGGGAGCAAAGTGGAAGCAAAATGAAGCAAAGTCTGGAAAAACAGCTAGTTCAATCGATCTCAACATTCCTTCGACCAATCAGAGCAACATCGATCTGAACACTTCAAGATGGATCCAAGCCTTTGTTCTTATCCAAAAGATTCCACCATGTTCGATCGATCCAACTTATCTTCTATTGATAGAAAATATTCGATCTTATCCACACCTACCACCCCACCTACCACTCTTGTCTCTTTCCCAAAATATCCCAAAATATCTCAGAGATTTGTCTTTATTTAAAAAGGTGACACCAAGGATGATCGATCACTGCAGCATTCGATAGATCTCACCAATGTTCGATCGATCTCAACACAGTTCAATCGATCAAACCTCCTCAAGTCCGAATTAAAACAAAGTCCAACTTATTAAAAGTTGGCTCATGGTGTAATCATTGCAAGGACCCTAGTGCACCAATCCAGACCATTGGGTGTGACACTTGAGCCTCTTATATAAGGATTTTGAGCCATTTTTACACATACTTTGGAAGATTGAACATATCTTCAATACACATATCATATCTCATATCTTGGAGAGGAGGTTAGAGACTATAGAGCTTTTACACATCTTTGGGAGTTCTTCCATTCTTCTAGGGTTTCCATCAAGAAGGAAGTCATGCCTACCATGGAGATAGCCCTTGAGGGTTGGATGACTACTTCAATGAGTAGCTACACATCTACTTGGGGCTAGAGTAGCCCCTAAGTTTGCTTCCTAGACCTAGTGTTCTGTATATTTTTGGGGATTTGCTTGTAAAAAAGTTTTGATCTTGGATTTATATACATATCTTATGGTTTCTACTTGATGTGTATGGATTAATGCTTTCAATTGATTATCTACTTCTAACCATATGTCTATATATGCTAGAATGGATGATTCATGTGTTTTTTTCTAGATTTAATGGAGTTTATGCATGTCTATGTGTATGGATGAAGTTAATCTAGAGATGATCAAAACATAGTGCTTAATTGAACACTCTTGTAATTTATTTAATAGTTCATACTTGTTTCTTGATGGATTGTGCCACACCTCTAGCTTACTTAGTTTAATTTCCATGTCTCTAGTGTAGATGTAGTGTAATTGCTTTAGATTCATAGATAGGTGGACAATCTCTTCTTGTTCCTTGGTGTTCCATACTTATGAATGCAAGTGGTGTATGCTTTTAAATAGTTGTGTATGCATAAATTGTAGTTTCATTGAATTAATTTTGGTCTCATTTGATAGTTTATGCTTTCCATTTGAATTGGCTAGACAATCTATATTTATTTGTCATCCATGCCTAGTTTTAATTAATGTCACACACACACACACAAGTTACAATTCAATTTCCCCCATTGATATACAATTGCTAGTGTCTAGTGAAGTCAAGCTTAGTGGTGAGCTCTAGTACCCCAAATCCTCTTACCTACATTCTTAATTGTTACCTTTTTACTTGCTTTAATTACAATTGCATTGTAGCTTAATCAACCAAATAAGTCATCCTTTGATCACTTGACCTACTAACCTTATACGTTGTTTCCATTACAAGCATGCCTACAATCCCTTAGGACGATCCCTACTCACCCTAACTATATTTTTAGTTAGAGGTAGTAGTGGCTTTTATAAATTTAAAACTTGGCCACATTGCACACTCACACTCTTAGTGCATCTTTAAACGTTGGTGCCCGCGATACACACCAGTCAAACAGATGATTTGAGTTGATCTCAGAGGTCGTGATGCGAAGTGTTACGATGTGACAAAAGTGAAAACTGTTCTTTGTTCTCATTATCTAAAAACTGTTCTTGAAAATAATTTTGAAAGTTTCAAACCAAGCAAGGCCTTATGTATTTTGAAACTCTTTCATAATAGAATTTAGTGTTCCTAATTTATATTGAACACTAACAAAATATAAAAAGCAAGTGTATCTTTGTTGAAACAACATTTATTAATTTATTGAGATCAATTGTGGATCTTTGATAGAATATTTAAAAGGATGAGACATTTATTGATTTTTCATATTTCTATAGTACAATTGTAATAAGATAGTGGTAATTTTTGTAATATTCTTAATAAAGAGCACAAATTAATCAATACTCTTTTATCCAAAAACTTTGGCAAATCTCATAATTTCAGTCGCGCTCCATTTGTTTAGATAGAAATAAGCAAAAAAAGAAAAGATATGAAAAATGAAAGAAAAGTGAAGTGAATGAAAAGAAAAGTTATTTTCTAGCACGCATTTGGTTAGAATGAAATTTTTTCAAGAATATTGTAGGAAAATATTAATTTGTTATTATTATTTTTTTTTAGCATGAAAGTGAAAAGAAAGTGATTAAACATACCGAAATTGTGAGTTACGGGGTACAGAAGCTGTTAGTTGATTTAATTGTGATTAACTCCTTCAATGACCTAAATGAGATTATTATGTCAACTTGTCCAATTTTTGTGATTGATTAAATTACCTAAGCAATATGATCAATTAAACATCCACAATAACAAATATAAATACTGAAAAGTAAAGCAAGTAGAGTTAGAGAGATGGCACCAGGATTTTTAGCGAGGAAACCCCAATTGGTAGATAGACCAATTGTTGTGGGAAAAATCACGTGGACTGTGTAGTCCAAAGCAAAACGATCCACTATGTATGAAACAATGTATAACGGACTTTGACTTAAGCTCACACCCTATCATTCTACCAAAAATCAATTGCTGATAATCCTATGGCTTTGCGACGTTCCGTCGAATAGCTCTTGACTTCAGGCTTACTCTTGATCTCTATAGAAGGATTGCTGGTAAATCAAACAACACTCCTTGAATACTTCCAAAGTGTAATCGTTTCACCCATTTTCTTCAAGATCTGAATTTGATGTAAAAGAAATAGATCTATTTTTCAGAATCTTTGCATCTTCAATTATGCTCCAATTCCGATGAGATAGAGAACAACATAATTAAATTACTCATGTATATATGTGTGTATTCTCAAAATAAAAACAGAAAAATCAAATTTGATTTTCTGAAAAATATCTCTCAAGAGGCTTTCTCAAAATAATGAATTTTTGTTTTTAGAAGTCATATCTCAATGTTGAATGAACAAGAGATTATATAGAAGTTTGGAAAACCTAAAAATACTTGGAAACCAAGTGAATTTCATGCATAAGCTTTTAGAAGGAAGTCAATCGAAATAGATTAGGAAACTAAAGTTACCAAAATAAATCTGAAGCCTCGAACCAGTTCAGGAATTGGCTACGGATTTAAGATGGCTAGTGAAGAATCCTTATTGGCTACCAGTTCAGGAATTGGCTACCAGTTCCCAATGGACAGAATAGAAAAATTACTAAGCTTCAAAAGTTGAACATGTTCCTTGATTCTTCTACCAGTTCGAGTTGAACCTGTTCGAATATTCTCCTACCAGTTCAAGATAGACAGAATGTAAACTTCCTAAAAGCTTCAAACTTCCAAAACTTCTTAAGTGTTCTCACACACTCACATACCTTTCTAAAACATTGTTCTCATCATTTCGGAGTGTATTAAAGTATGAACACTTGAACTTCCTTAAATCCGCATCCGATCTTGAATCTTAAAATTTTAAACCTAAATTTTACAACTCGACCAGAATTGTTTTGACAACAAAATTAGCCAATTACAAAATATATATATCTCACAATCTCCCCAAAATATATATATCTCACAAAAATTACACTTATGATTTAAAATACTAAAAAATAAATAAATTTGTATTTTTATGATGTCTATTTTTAGCAAAGAGATAGTAAAATGATGGATTATTAAATTTAATAATATAATTATTTATATTTTATTTATATTTTAAATAAGACTTCATATTATTTTCTTAGGTAGAAGTAGAACAACAACAACAATGGAGATGAAAAAACTGATGACAATACTAATTTTTGAGAGATTTGATTGTATGTTGTAATTGCCAATTATATATGAACTTGTGGAAAAAAAAAAAAAAAAAAACATAGTTATTTTGATAACTTGTCTCTTTAAAAGAAGTAAAAAAAAAAATAAATAAAGAAAGAAGTTTTTCCCAATTAAGTTAATGGGTAAAATATGAATGTCAAATAAAAGGCACTTCTTTCACGTGAAAATATATTATTTTCCTGTGTTTTGTGCAAGAAAAATTTTGGGAGAAAATAGGCAAGTATGAAAAATAAATTTTTTTATTATGTTTTTTTTTTCCATCTATCCAAACAACAACAAAAAAAATTTTGAAAATTTTCTCTTGCCTTTCTAGTTGATTCTACCTAACCAATAAGCAAGAAAAGAAAAGAAATAGAAAGTGAATGAAAAATGAAGTGAATGAAAAGAAAAGAGATTTTCTAGCATGCATTTGGTTAGTATGAAAATTTATCCAAGAAAATTGTAGAAAAATATTAGTTTGTTAGTTTGGATATCATGAAAATGAAAAGAAAATAATTACGCATACCAAAACTACTCTTATGAAGTAAAATGATTGATTGTTAAATTAAAAAATATAATTGTTTATATTCATTTCTATTAGTTATATTTAGAAAAAGGCTTCATAATATTTTCTTAGGTAAAACTAACTATTAGTTTAAGATAAACAAATTTTAAAAAATTAAAAATTAGAGATGAAGAGGTAATACTACTGTTTGGAAGAAAAATCAAATATTTCACCATATATAAATATATATATATATATCCTTACAGGACTATGAGTGGCTACAATTGTAACATAGAACAGACAATTAAAAAAAAAATAAAAAATTCTACTTAGAAGCAGGATCTATTTTGAGCAGTTTTATCCAAATTATCATTGATATTATGTATATGTAACTGTATAATTTGCGTTGCGAACTTACTTCAGAAGAAAAGCTGTTTTGGAGAGAACTTACCTCAGAATAGAAGTTGTTTTGGAGAGAACGTTTAGCGGGAAAAATTTTGAGGGAAAATATTCAATGCGGGAAACTAAATTTTCCTTTAGGTTTCTCTTTCTATCTATCAAAACTCTTTAAAAGTTTAAAAATTTTCTTTCCTTTCTTTTCTAATTGTTTTCACCTAACTAAACAAAGCCTTAGAGAATTACTTGATCTTATGAAATATGAGAATTGTACACATGAGCAACTGTGCAATGTACCAATTTCAAAAGAAGATATATAATGAGGTTATCCAACTTGACAAAAGTCAAGAACTCTCTTTATTAAGGTTAAGAGAAGATTTATAATGAGGTAATCCACTTGAGAAGTTGCACGTGCTCTCTTTATTAGGGTAGAATAATATTCTTTTGAGCCAAAAGCGACAAGCTCTCTTATTTTACCTTTCAACATTATTGTTATACAAAATATGACATAAGATTAAATTATTAATATATATATATAAACTAATTAACATTATGGGATCAAACTAAAACTAGAAATTGAATAATAAACATCCACTACTTTCTACGAATAAATATTCAGCGTCCGGTGCTCGGTGCACCGAATATTTACTCGCTATATACCTTCTTGTCTTAATCTCTTATTCACCAGTTGAATGATGATAAGCGGTAGGAATAACACACAGATCTCTTTTCCTGCTAACGGCTGCACCAAATACCTCAGTCATGTCTAAATCTTCTGGCTTCTCTCCCTCAGGAAGTTTCCAGTCAAAGTGATACAACAAATTTGCAAGTGGAAGCTCAACATTAGCTAAACCGAACGACATGCCAGGACATATTCTCCTCCCAGCACCAAATGGTAGATATTGAAAATGTGTCCCCTTGTAATCAATTGAACTATCAAAGAATCTCTCTGGAACAAAGCTCTCTGGATCACTCCAATTTTCGGGATCTTTATTAATTGCAAATACATTGACAAAGACTTGAGTTTTTGCAGGTATCTCATATCCATTGATTTCAGATCTCTCTCTGCTCTCTCTTGGAACTAATAAAGGGAGAGGAGGGTGTAATCTCAGAGCTTCTTTGATAACTAACTTTAAGTAACTCAATTCATGGAGGTCATCTTCATTAAGAATGTTTCCTTTTTTACATAAAATTTGTCTCACCTCAGCTTGTGCCTTTTTCATCACTCTTGGGTTTTTCAGCATTTCTGCAATTATCCAGCCTAGAGTATTAGATGATGTCTCGATCCCACCAATGAACATGTCCTGAAAGAGCATTGCATATTGAATTTTAGTGTGTAACAATAATATCCTAAATCACTGATATTGATAGAAGTAATTTGCATGTGGGACTCAGTTCGTTCATTGATATTGATAGAAGCAGAAAGTAAATGTACTAACCAAGATGACTGACTTGACGGTTGTCATAGTTAAGGGGATCTCAAGATTACCCTCCTTCTGAAGTCTTAGAAGAACATCTACCAGGTCTTCTTGATCAGCTTCACCGTCACCGGTCTGTGCTGCCACCTTCCTAGCTTTATGTTCATCAATGATATTGGTCAACGTCCTATCAATATTCCGATGAATCTTCTCAATTCTAGGCCTCAGTCCGGTTATTAAAGCCAGCATTTTAAATGACGGATAGAGATCAGCAATATTGAGACCTCCTCCTAACTCTATGGTTTCCTTGACAAGTGATATGAATTCTTTTTGCCCGTGGAATTTCTTACCAATGGCCGCCTTTGCAGTGATGCTGTATGTCATGGAGAAAAACTTTTCAGTTAGATTGACGAGGGATCCTGTATGGGTCAAAATAGATTTGATCAAATTGGAGGTCTCTTCTTCCCTGATGGGTCGGAATGATTGGACACGCTTGACACTTAAGAGCTCTAGTATGCAAAGTTTTCGAAGTTGTCTCCAGTGATCCCCATAAGGTGCAAAGGCAATGTCATTCTCGGATATGATACTTGTAGAAAGAATAAAAGGCCTGCTAGCAAAGACGATGTCATGTTTTTTCATCACTTGTTGGGCAAATTCTGCTGAAGAAATGACAACAATAGGAAGTTGTCCAAGTTGCAGGTGCATCAGAGGTCCATGTTTCATGGCCAAATCTCTTAGGCGGCGATGGGGTATAGATCCAACAAATTGGTGAATGTTTCCAATTAGAGGCAGCTTCCACGGCCCAGGAGGCAGTTTTGGAGCTGAACTGACCTTGGCTTTCAATACCATGAACAGAAACAGCAGGAATGTGAACAGAATTGGGAAGGAGAGGAATGGGAGCTCCATCATCATCCAGATTTATGCTTGCTGTGGAGCCTTGAAGTTCTGCAATAAGATATATAAACCTTATTTATACTTTATTGCCACCTTAAATATCATCTTCTATCTGCTTCACTTGCTTCTACAATATAAGACAGATAACCTATTTTAACATATACTACATGTAAGGCAGAATATGATTTATTAGCTTGACAAATCATATAGTTTGATGGTTAGATTCAATCAACTACACAAATAAATTATCATCAAGTCATCTAATTTGTTAACTAAAGCACAGAGCAGAAATCTTATAAAAATAGTACTAGGGTTCCTTAATTGATTTGAAATTAAATTATGTGATGGAATTTAATGTATCACAATTCTGTGCAATTGCAATTTTACTGTTTGAATTAAGGTTTCATTCGAATCCCAAAATTTAGGTTTGTTGTTTGGGTAAATTATTCATTTGGGATAAATTTGAACTAATTGAAATTTCTTTACTCATCCAAAATCAAAATCAAATCAAATTAAAAGATTTGCATTATTCTTATCTGTTTACACGTCATGTAGATAGATATATGGGTCATATACATAGGCATATGTAGTTCAGACATGTCCAAAAGCAAGTCCATTCAGAAAATTTATACTCCGTACAAAGAAGTAGATTATGGGCATATAAATCATACATGTAGTATATACACCTCCATTTTCTATGGCAATATATATATATATATATATATAGAGAGAGAGAGAGAGAGAGAGATTTACAATGCTGGAGCTGAAGTTACCAGGTGTGTTTTGTATAGAGAGTCAGAAAATAAATTTAACTTCCGTCATTTTGAAACTTATAATATTTTTCAATTTGATACGGTTTGTAATAAGAGGAAATTCAATTACTCCCAAAAATAGTATTATATTAATTCAATAGGGAAAAAAGGTAAAAATTCACTAATATTCCCTCATGTTTAAAATATGTTTACAAGAAAGAAATCTAGAATTATATACCAATCTCCGTTGTCAAGCTTTAAAAGCACTAAGAATGATGATAAATTAAGGGATCCCCACTCCACTTTTTAACGTTAACATTACAATCTAAAATGAAATGATAATTCTAACTATAATTTTACAAATAAATAATTATTACTTTTTAAATGACACAACTGCCATTTCAGATTTTCTCTCTTTATCTCTAATATTTAATTTTTTAGATCTCTTTTGACAAGAACAAAAAAAAAAAAAATTGAATAATTTTTTTTGTTTCCAAGACAAAAATATATATATATTTATGTTGCATAAATTGCCTCTTTTGACCGGACAAAAAATTTAAAAAGTAACCATTACAAATTATCTCTTTTGACATGAAAAATATATATTTTGAAGAAATCATCTCCCCCACCCCTCAAAACCCAAAAAGTTAGAAAGGAAGAGGATTAAACAAAAATTTATCCCTATTGAATAAATTATCTCTTTTAATAAGACAAAAAAATAAAATAAAATAAAATGTTATTTTTTTCCAATAAATTATTTCTTTTCACAGTTGCAATAAAAATTACCAAAAAAAAAAAAAGTTACCTCTTTTGACACAAAAATAACTTTGTTGAATAAATATCTGTTTGGATTCTTAAAAAAATAATAATAAATAAATAAAAAGTCACTATGGAATAAATTATCTCTTTTGACTGCCAAAAATAAAATTATTAGTATGAAATAAATTATTTTCTTTAAGAGGACCTCTGAAGAAAATAATATATATTTAAAAAAGTAAATAAAGTAAAAAAAAAAAAAAGTTAAAGTTGTATAAAGGGTAGTTATGATATTATAAATTAAGAGATGGTGCATTAATGAATTTAATGATTTTCTTGTCATTTCCTTTAAAAGAAAAAAAACAAATGGAATAAAATTAGAGAAAAATGAAGTGTCAATATGGCCTCCCTTAAAATATTATAAAACTATAAACAAAAATAATATTATACATACTTATACTTTCAAATTTCAATTACATAATACAAATCCGCCTCCCAAAATCAAAATTCTTGACTCTGCCCTAAGGTGGCTTATGTATATTTTAAGTCTTGATACTTAAAATAAGGTGACATTTTCTTGTATGATTAGTATACCAAGGTTTTAATGAAAAATTGAAAAAAAAAAAAAAAAAAACAAAATCAAATTATCTCCCTCCGAAACTAATTTCAAAGCTCACCATTTAGCAAATTCTAGAATATGGGTCAAGACCTACCATACAAAAACGGAATCACAACTTCATACTAGACCGAAAGCAAAAATGGGGACAAAACTCAACGTCAATTTTGTCAGTTGCGCTAGAGAGTTAGACAGGAAATAAAAAATAAAAATAAAAATAAAAATGTTAGAATATATTATAAGTGGAGCTTGTACATACAAACGTTTCACTTTATTTGTGACTGGGCTAGTTATAGATCAAATTCCAAAAATATAAGTCAAAAAGTTCATATATATATATACCGTTTGGATTGGTTTGATCAATTTGATTTGTGATCGGCCACCCTGTTTATTCGGGTGGAGATGCAAACGCCTCCGGATCGGAGGTTTGGTGTGGCACCGGATCAGTATTGGGTCTAACTCTGATACCAATGGTAACATGTGAATGCTTTGCGATTTGATCCAAAAACTTAAACTATTAGGTATGACTAACCCTCAACCCATATATACTCATTTACTTTCCTATTCGAATATGATGTAGAACACTTATAACTTCTAACCTCTAGCTAGGTTTGAACTCTCAACCGAGTTAGTGATAAATTTATTTAGCTAAGAGTATTAACCTTATAGTACATTACTCTTCTTTTTTTTATAATATATATATATATATATATACATGTGTGCGTACTTCAAAAGAAATGCATGCATGTATGGGGATAAAAGGAGAGAGAGAGAGGGACTCACAGTGTTGGGAGTATAGTTCTAATGAGTTGGAGCTCTAGTTACCATGCCTCTTCCGGTGTTGAGTGGAGAAACACTGAAAAAATGATACACATAACAAAAAGCGTGAACGGAGAGAGAACTTTGCCCTGTATTTATAGAGAGAGTTTAGATAGAGAGTATACAAATTGTGCTTTTATTCTTGGATGACAAAACATACAAATTTTCTTAAAATATAATTTTATTAGTAATCTAACTCCCTATTAGTCCAGTCCAATGAAATTCTTTCTATTTTATTTATTTTTTCGTTCCTATTCTCCTTAGTAATCTAACTCCCTATTAGTCCAGTCCAATGTATGTAACTCCTGAAAATTCAGATGGAAATGTCAAAAAAAGACAACCACCTGCTCACAGCCGTAATTACAGAACTCATATATGCATCAATTATATATATATATATCACGTACGTTGCATTGTCGAAGATGATGTCAATGGCCAAGAAAATTTGAAGAGTCATAAATGCCATAAAAATTTTGTATTGACTTGTAGAAAAATCAAAGTTGCCAAATTTTGCTTGAACCCGTCAACCTGCCGGTTGTTAATAATTTTCGTTTTCAAAATTTTTTAACCTAATTATGTATATAGTCAAACTTGAGAGGATAATTTAATAAATTTAGAAGGAGACGGTATATTAATTACATATTCTTTTAAAAAGTTTTACTCTTGAATGAGACAACTAATACGTAGGGGTAGACAAATAATACATGAATTCGTAAATTTATCGGATTCATGCGAATCGGATCAAATTGCTACACCCACAGATCGATGGCGGATTCAAAGAAATTGAATCCGTAGTTCACGGATCAGCTGACGGATTGTGATGTTAAAATCCAATCTGATCTGTGAATCTAATTCTCAAGATTTATATATATATATAATGTATTAGTTAATGATAATTAGTTAATAATGGATTAGTAAATTTAATTTGTTAATGATAATTTAATGGACTGGAAGAAAGTATTAGTTAATGATTATTTAAATATATGAAATTAATGTTGATAAATTGAAATTTTATCTATTATGATATGGTTAAAAACTAAATAGTATTGGACAATTTAGAAAAAAAAAAACTTTATCCGCGGATCTGATCTGATTCGTCATTCCACAAATCCAATTGTTATTTTACGAATTGGTGATGGATTAAGATTTTTCAATCCGTTTAGAGTGGATTAGATTAAATAAACAATTAACCAATAATTATAAAATTAGGCTAATTGAAACGTACTTCAACCGCCACCCTGAGTATCATCTTTTTCTCTCCAAGAGCAAACAAAAAAGTCAGTGATGGTAAGAGCTCGGCGCTTGCACTCATCAGGCCAGTGTTCGAACCTCTCAAGCCTTCTATGTTCTCGACTCATCCGGTGTGTGGCTATGGGGCCGTGCTACATTACCCCCAGTTTGACACCATGGAATGGGGTACCTAAGGGACCTTGTTTCAGAAGATCTGGGTCATCATAAAAAATAAATAAATAAATAAATAAAATAATAAATAAAAATAAAAAGGTCAGTATCTCTGGACGTACGCGCGCGCGCGCGCACACTCTAAAATGCTAACTCCACATATCAAGTGTCCCCTCGAATTATGGGTCCCACAAGATACAATCCGACTCAACTAATTTTCAGTGCTTCCGTCTGACAGTGGACTTGACTCAACTTTAAAAATGTTAGATGGATGAGATGGAAAAGTTGAGCAGTGTTTAATTTACTTTTGGAGCTTTTAAGATGCATTATTGCATTCATGATATATTATTAGATGTCTTGTATACATAGGGTTAAAACCTTGAGTAACCTTCGGTGGAGGCTTTGTCTGTTATTTTTAATGATGTTTAAAGTTTGCTTAGTGTCTGTAAAGGTTCTTCCTTAGCATGGGTGCCTAGGAATGGAAATTGTGTAGCTCATATTGTGAGCAAAATGGCCTTGGTGGCTGAATGTGGTGATCTTGATTGGGTTGTCTGGCCTGAGCGGCTATTAGATGCCTTTACTCTTGATTATGTTCCTTCTTCTGTTTTATGAATTGGTACTCTGGTTTGGTAAAAAAAAAAAAATCCCTTGAATTAGTCTCGGAAAGAAAAAATAATAATAATAAAACTTTTGACTTATTTTCCGAATCTTTAACCACAGTAATATTTTATTCATACTTCTTCAATTTTCAAAATGTTGAATGGTCTGTTCAACATTTTTGAGCTATGTACGAATTGACTAATAATATATGTATTGTTACAAATGTTTTCACAAAGAAAATTGTTATAATATATTTTTCATATATATATGTTTTTTCTTTTATTTAATAAAAAATGATAGAAGAGGCAATTTTTTTGAAAAAGTTGATCAATAAGAAGAGCTTATGGCTCTTGTACCATGGCTCCTTTTTGGGTTTGTGTGTGTTGTTTAACTGTTTTAGAGGCCTATTTAACTTAATCAAAGATCTAAGCTTTTGAGATCAAAACACCTTAAAACTTTGATGTAAAAACACCAATAAGTGAAGTCTTCCCTTTATTCAATAATCTATAAGATTCCACACAATTTCTGCTCTTATTTTACCTTTCAACATTGTTATATATATATATATATATATATATATATATATATATATTATAACATACGATTACATTCTTAATATATAACTAATTAACATTCCAGGCTCACACTGAAACTAAAAATTCCATCCAATACTTTCTACCTTCTTGTCTTAATATCTTATTCACCAGCTGAAGGATGATAAGCAATAGGAATCACACACAAATCTCTTTTCCTATTAACCGTTGCACCAAAAACCTCATCCATGTCAAGATCCTGTCCCTCGGGAAGTTTCCAGTCAAAGTGATACAATAAATTTGCAAGCGCAAGCTCAACATTAGCAATCCCGAACGATATGCCAGGACACATTCTCCTTCCAGCACCAAATGGTAGATATTGAAAATGAGTCCCCTTGTAATCAACTGAACTGTCAATGAACCTCTCTGGAAGAAAGCTCTCTGGATCACTCCAATTTTCAGGATCAATACTAATCATCCATACATTAACCAGTACTTGAGTTTTTACAGGTATCTCATATCCATCGATTTCACATCTCTCTCTACTCTCTCTTGGAACTAATAAAGGGATAGCAGGGTGTACTCTCAAAGTTTCTTTGATAACTAACTTTAAGTAACTCAATTCATGGATGTCTTCTTGATTAATAATATTTCCTTTTTTACATAAAACATGTCTAACCTCAGCTTGTGCTTTTTCCATAACTCTTGGGTTTTTCAGCAATTCTGACATTGTCCATACTAAAGTTGTAGATGATGTGTCAATCCCGGCAATGAACATGTCCTGGAAGAGCATTGAAATTGAGTTAAAAAATAATTTGTGGAAGTTAATTCATTGATATTGATAGAAGTAGAAAGTAAATGTACTAACCATGATAGTACACTTGATGTCTGTCATACTTAAGGGGATCCCAAGATTACCCTCCTTCTGAAGTCTTAGAAGAACATCTACCAGGTCTTCACGATCAGCTTCACCGTCACCGGTCTGTGTTGACACCTTCCTAGCTTTATGTTCATCAATGATGTTGGTCAACACCCTATCAAGTTTTTAATGCATCTTCTCGAGTCTAGGCTTCAGCCCACTTATCCAAGCAAGCATTTTAATTGAAGGAAAGAGATCAGCAACATTGAAACCTCCTGTTTTCTCTATGGTTTCCTTGATAAGTGCTATGAATTCTTCTTGCCCATGGACTGTCGAACCAATGGCCGCCTTTGCAATGATGCCGCATGTCAACGAGGAAAGCTTTTCACTGAGATTCATCAGAGATCCTGAATGCATCGAAATGGATTTGATGAAATTTGTTGTCTCTTCTTCCCTGATGGGTCGGAATGATTGGACACGTTTGGCACTTAAAAGCTCCAGTATGCAAATTTTCCGAATTTGTCTCCAGAAATCCCCATAAGGTTAAAAGGCAATGCCTTTCTCAGATAAGATATTTACAGCAAGATTAAAAGGCCTGCTAGCAAAGATTATGTCATGTGTTTTCATCACCTCTTTCGCAATCTCTACCGAAGAAATGACAGCGATAGAAACTTGTCCAAGTCGCAGGTACATCAGAGGTCCATGTTTCATGGCCAAATCTCTTAGGCAGCGATGGGGTAGAGATCCAACAAATTGGTGAATGTTTCCTATTATAGGTAGCTTCCATGGCCCAGGAGGCAGTTTTGGAGTTGAACTGGTCTTGGTTTTAGATACTATTTTCAATACCATGAACAGAAAGAGCAGGAATGTGAAAAGAATTGGGAAGGAGAGGGACGGGAACTCCATCATCAATTGTAGCGCCGCGCTCGAGAATTCACTTGTCTCAGCGATATGATTGCTTTTCATCCAGATTTCTGCTTGCTGTGGAGCCTTGAAGTTCTGCAACATCCTACAATTTTCAGTTTTCTTTTCTAGTTTGTATATATGCATGGTTCCTTTGTTTTATGAATAAAGATGCTTCAAGTTATTTCCATCATTTGACACAATTATATATCTAAAATGTTAACCATTGAATCAATTAAAGACATTTAGATACATGTTACAAATGAAGCATGTATGAACAGGTGAATCAGACCTTATGACAAGATTCTGCAATGTCTTTCAGACATTTTTGACACATCCACCTTCAAATATGACAGATAAACCTTATTTATATTTCATATCCTCCTTCAAATATAATCTTCTATCTGCATATATCCACTTGCTTCTACTATGTTTATTTTAGTTTAGTTACTAGTAAGTTGCTAACACAAACTAGGGCATATAGCTAATTACTAGTAAGTTCTATTTTAATTACTAGTAAATTGCTAACACAAATTAGGGATGTATATTCCTTTTCTAACCCTAACACTCACAGCCACAAATACAAAATCCTACTCTGCCTCCTCCCCTGTTTCTTCTCCTTATATGACAGTCAAAATCAACCCCTGAATCCTCGTGGATATTCCGGATGTTAGTATCTTTATGCATTTTTTACTTCTCAAAAGCTCAGCAAGAAATCGAATTCAAATGTTTATAACACAACTAATCTTCATGCAACTAAATAAAACACACAAAAAAGGTGAATCACATATGAAGACTTTTCAGACCACTTCATTGAAAGTTTTCTAATTAACATATAAATTATTTCTAAAATGACGAAATGTTATATGCAAATTAGGAAGAAAACGGGGAAGAGAGTGATTACTTAAGACCATGAATAGTTACAATAAACGCGGAAACGAAAAACTAAGAATTAACAGCAGAAGAAGGAAAATCAAACACCACATAGAATATAAAAAGATTTAGGGTTACCGTGAGGTTTGGTTTATTAACACCTAGATGAACGTTTGAAATTTAACCCAAACAGGCCTTAGATGGAAAAAGACAAAATTACCCTTCAATAAAATATTAAGTTTTGATCTAAAGTATTTAAATGGCAAAATTACCCTTTTAGCATTATTACCACATTTCTGTGTGTGTTCAAACCCAGAAATCTGCAACTCTCTCTCTACCCTTTCACTTCCGTGAGAAACCCCCCACCACCACCACTTCCACCATTTCACACATGGAACCAACTATTTTTAGACTAATAAATCAAGCACAACAACCACTTAACAGTCCCGCCACACCCGCCACCACCACTTTATAGCCCCGCCACCATCACTTCACATTCCCACCTCTCATACCTCTATATATTTATGTGTGTGTATATCTATATCTATATCTATATACTATTATTAAATATGAAAAGAGTTTCAGTATTTCAGTATTTATTACCTAATAAAATCGATGACAATAAAATATTTATTAATTGATATAAAAAGAATAAACATTTTTTATGAATAATTATCACAATATAATACGCACAGCCAGTTATGATTATGTCATTATCATGAGAAGTCACATGTTATCTTCCTATTAATCCAAAAAGTCTATAAATAGAAGCATGGAGGAAAGAGGAAGTTGTACAGAAATTGATAATTCAAGAAATTTAGAATTCCAGAATAAAATAGAGAATCTCTGCCAAAGAGTTTCAGTATTTATTTATTTATATAAAAAAATATTTATTAATTGATATGAAAACAGTTTTTATAGAATATAAAAAAAAAAACTCTATAAAACTCTAAAATCTACCTAATAAAATTCAAATTAACCAATTTATCTATTTATTATTATTAATTTTTAACAAAATAAAATATAATTAGACAAAAATTATTAATATATAAAATATTTATTAATTAATATATAAAATAAAATAATTTTTATAAAACTCAACCACAAATTAGCTTTTATTATGAGTTTCTTAGTAAAATGAAATCTAATTAGACAATGATATATTTAAAGAAAATAAAATAATTTCTATAAAAACTCTATCACAAATTATTTATTTTATTTTCAATAAAACTCTATCACATTTGACAAAGATATATTTAAAGAGTTTCTATAAAACTCTAACAAAAATTACTTATTTATCTATTTATTATGACTTTTTTAATAAAAGGAAATCTAATTAGACAAGTATTATTAATATAAAAATTTATTTATTAATTGATATAAAAAGAGATTTTTAGAGAGTTTCTATAAACTCTAACACAAATTAACTATTTATCTATTTATTATGAGTTTTTTAATAAAATAAAAAAAAATCTAATTAGACAAGAATTATTAATATGAAAAATATTTATTAATTGATATAAAAAAAGTTTTTAAAAGAGTTTGTATTGAACTCTAATACAAATTAACTATTTATTTATTTATTATGAGTTTTTTAAATAAAAAATATATATAATTAGACATGAATTATTATTATAAAATATTTTTTAATTGATATAAAAAATAAAATAATTTTTTAAAAACTCGACCACAAATTATTTTTTATTATGAGTTTTGTTTTAATAAAAGGTAATCTAATTTGGCAAGAATTATTAATATATAAAAATATTTACTAATTCATATAAAAAGAGTTTTTTAATGATTTTTTATAAAACTCTAACACATATTATTTATTTATCTATTTATTATGAGTTTTTTAATAAAAGAAAATATAATTAAACAATAATATATTTAAAGAAAATAAAAAAAATTATATTAAATTTGCCAGAAATTAGCTTCTTCTTTTTTTCTTTTCTATAATACTCTATCACATTATCTATTTATTATGAGTTTTTTAATAAAATAAAATCTAATTAGACAAGAATATATTTAAACAAAATAAACAAGCTTCAAATCAACAATTTAAAATATATATATATAAAAACAAAAATTTTATAAGTTACAAAATATTCACCACGTATATTACCCGTGCCTTTTCCTAATATATATATATATATATATATATATATGAAAAAAAAAACCCATCAGATTCACAGCAAAGGGCATTTAAAATGAAATTAAAAAAAACTCTCCTCCTATTCAATTTGAAGAGTAAAATATCTAAAATGCCCCTAGAATGAAATAAAAATAAAAAACACTTGATTTTAAAATTTTGATATTTTATAAATAAATAAATAAATAATGTGGGATTTTATAAAAATTTGGGGTTCTTAGAAAAATAATTTCTCTTCTTGGCTTGTCCAGTTTTTGCGACGAAGTATATTCTGATTCAGTCTTTGTCCGATAGAGACTTTTTGAGTGTTGAATCATTTTGTTAAGAGAGATAGGTCAGCAGTTCAACCAGTAAACTTGACAGGATTTTTGGAGTTTTTATAAAAAATTAAATACTAAAATACCTAAAATGCCCTCAAGAGTGTTTTCAGATTTTTATATAAAAAATAAAAAATAGTCAGAAGTAAGGACATTTTGGTACAAAATATTAAATTATAGGAATTTATATGCACATTCTAAATAACACGCATGTTTTTTACACAATAAGAATAATAATTACTACTTATAAGAAAATGCATGCGCGTACCCCCCGCGCGCGCGCGAGAGAGAGAGAGAGAGAGAGAGAGAGAGAGAGAGACTTACAGAGTTGGGAATATAGCTCTAATGAGTAGCCATGTCTCTTCATTGTAGAGTGGAGAAACAGAGTAAAATGAAACATATAACCATGTCTGTGAATTAGAGAGAACTAATGTAATAGAAAAACTTTTGGTCTACAAAATAAGAATAAGAATAAGGCGGTGGTCGTTGTTATTATGAGTCCCTGTCCAATCCATAGAAAAACTTATGGTCTACAAAATAAGAGAGAGACTTACAGAGTTGGAAAATGCATCCACGAGTCTTGAAAGTCGTTCAGTTTGGTTAATGTTCAACAAAATACAACAACGTGCCAGAAAAATATTATTATTATTATAATTTTTCTTTCTCAAAAAAAAATTATTGAACCACCAAATTCTATGTATCTTACTTAAGTTGCATTGCTGAAGATAATATTGTATTATTGTTGATCAATAAAATGTTTGTTGTTGTGTTGTTACTATTTACCGAAAAAATAGAAAATGTAGTTGCTTACAAAGACTTTTCTTCAATTACACAACTCAACAAGGTCATTTGTGGGTTCCACTAATGATTCATTTTAGGAGGGCAACTTGGAGCTATGTTACTCTCCTTGCACTTAATTCTCTTGTCTTATTTGGGCCTTAGTTATTAGGCCAATTCTAATACTAAAAGTTATTTTGGTATGTCAAATTTATATTTTGACATGTGTTACAGTGTTAAAATCTTACATTTTAATAATTTTATTCTAATGATGCACTTCATGCAAAATGTTACTTTTTAACGCAACCACCATTCTTTTTCAACTACCATTCCCACTATTCATATATGCATTAGTAATATCAATATTAGGCACATTTCAAGTCAAGTTGTAAACACTAGAAGGAAACTAAAATTAAATCTAATTAAAAAAAAGAAAATATCTAAAATATCTAGTCAAAAAAGAACCAAATATATATATATATGTATGTATAAATTTATATATTTGATTATATTATTATATATAAAAAAAATTTATATAATTTTTTTTTCTTTTTCGAAAATTTGTATATATTATATTTATATGTATATTATATATATTTGATTATATTATTATTAAAAATATATATATCTTTGGGACAAATCATTTTAGCCTCCCCAATCGCGTCCATCTCTATTCTCGTTCTCAACTCTGAAATTCCCTACCCCTCCCCCCCCCCCCCCCCCCCTCCCCTATCTCTCTCTCTGTGCAACTGCAAACTACAAAATTAACAAGAATCAGAAGTTCAAAACCCATATCTTTTAGTTTCCTTCGCCCGCTGTTCCAGTTCGGGTTCGCCGTTCGCAAGCTTCAGAAAGTCTAATTTTAAACAATTCAATCCAATACATAGCAAAATCACATGTAAGATGTAAAATCTTATCTACCACCTGCTCAAAAATAGAACTAGGGTTCCTTAATCGATTTAAAATTAAATTATATGATGGAATTTAATGGATCAATATTCGGTGTAATTGCAATTTTACTACTTGAATTTAGTTTCCATCTGAATTTCAAAATATTATGAGTCTGTTTTGTTTAGTTTGAATAATTTTATGTTTTCTGAGAACTAAAAATCAAAAAATTGTATAAAATTTTACTTGGTTGATAGTTTTTGAGGACTATTTTATGAAAATTCAATTAAAAATAATTATTTTCTAGAGAACTATCTTTAATAATATTTTAAAAACAGTTTTCCATTTTCTTTGTTCTTGAAAATTACTTTTTGAGTGACAAACTAAGCACACACTAATGTTGCATTTGGTACACAAATATCGTATTGAATGTAATGCTTATTTTAATCATTCATTTGTTTGGTATAAAATATAAAGTGGGAATGATCTTCATTCTCTTATAATGAAAATTAATTCCACAACTAAATCTATGAAATAGTCATTCCATTCCCAAGTAAAATAAATAAATAAATAGATAAACAAAAATAAAAATCAAGTAAAAAAAAAAAATCCTAATGCTCCAAGTCTAAAAACCATTACCACCGCTGCCACCAACACCGCCTTCTATCATCTTCACTGCCTTTCACCACCATCACTATCAATGCCACTGCCACCGCCATAATTGTTGCCGCCTTCCGACCGCCACCTCCACGATCTTCCACCATCGCCACCACCAGGTCTACCGTCGACTTACACCACTGCCACCTTCATTGCCTTTTACCATTGTCCCTGCCACAACCACCATCACTAACACTACCACTACCACTACCACCACTTCCACAACCTTCCACCACCACCTCTATTGCCTCCACCATCATTATCACTATTATTGCCACCACTGCTTCCACATAATGCCTACACTGTCACCGCCATCACCTCCACAGCCAAAAACTAGTCACTTAGATGGATATTTTAGATAATTCAATTTGAAATTAGTTACTTAGAAGGGTATTTTGGATAATTCAATTTGAAATTCATTTTATTATATGTTTTAAATTGGTCCAACCAAATACTGGAATAATTATTATTATTTCTTACTATGTCATTTCATATTTACAACTAAACAATATAATGAGAATGACCATTACATTACATTCCACTAGCAACAATTCCTGCGTACCAAATGCAACTTAAGTTCTTTGTTTGGATAAACTATTTATTTGGAATAAAAATTTAAAATAATTGAAATTTCAATTATTCAAGAAGAAAAAAAAAATGGAATGACATTGATACATATGTGCATTTTGCATAGTTTTTGGGTTATAATTATGCCATACTGATCATATAAATCATATATGTGGGTCATATATGTCCAAAAGCAAGTCCATTTAGAAAATTTATTCAAAGAAGCCATTTATGGCCCATATGTGTCATACATGTAATACAGACACAGCCACACGGTCACACACACACACACACACACACACACACACATATATATATAAATAGAAAGAGAGAGAGTGTGTTACATCGCTGAGGATATATTTCTAGACAATTGGAGCTTAGAGTGTGTTTGGTAGGGTTGATTTGGAGGAATAGGGAGAGAAAAGAAAAGAGAGGATAGTGTGAGAGTCTGTTTGGGTGAGTTAAGTGGAGAGAAAAGAGAGGATAGGGAGGGATATCCCTCCCTATCCCTTGTTGGCTTTCTCTCCCAATTTGAGAAGATAGGGAGAGAAAGGATAATGGAGTAAGTTATAAATTACTAATACCAAAAATACCTTTTAGAAATCAACATACTGAAACGTAATTTCATTTATGTCCCAATTGATTTCCATCTCCATTATACTGCTAGTATTATTCTCTCTAATGCTCCATTGGATTCACTCGTCCATAAATTCGTTTCTTGAATATCAATGCGAGTGACTTGTGCTTTTGTTTGATCTAAATTAGTTAAAGAAAGAACTCAAGTATTCTTGATTTATTTCCTACATGTATATATATATATATATATATATATATATATATATACATACATACATACATAATATATATATAATATTGTAATTTTGGATGTCACCTTTTTTAAATAAATAAAAAAATTGTTCATTGAATTTGACGGTTAATGTTCAGTAACTGTGTTGTGAATTTGATTTCTTCGAATCATTTTGTTAATTTCTTTTGTTGTGCTTAATTTAGTATCGAAAAGTTAGTTTGGGTACTATAATTGTAATTTTATCGTTTAATGTATTATTTTTATTTTTTACTTTTGTTTTTACCCATGGCATTGAACTACAAAAAAAACGAAACAAGATTTTGAAAATGGATAATGTATGAAGTGGTTATGAAAGAATAGGACAGTAATTTGGTCACTTTTTTTTTTTTTTTTTTTTCTCTCTCTCTCTCTCTTATTCAAACAAGAATAACTATCATTTCTTTTCTTTTCTGCCCTATCTATCCAAACACGAATAAAAATTATTACTATAATTTTTCTTTTTTTCTTTTTTTCTTTTTTTTTCCTATTTATCCAAACACACCCTTAGTCTCTTTTGTAGAGAGCATAAAAAGGGTAGAAAAAAGCGTAAGGCTTTTGACTTTGAAAGTAATCAAAAATGACTGACCGGTAGCCTTTTTAAGGGTCGCGATACCAAGTCAAGCTTGAAGAGTTGTGAATTTAGGAGGTGGCCAAGTTTTACATTTATAGAAAGCCACCACTACCTTTCTCTATATAAAATATAGATAGGGCGAGTAGGGATCGTCCCAAGGGATTTGATGGTGTATCGAATTGTGAAACTATGGTAATTAGGGTTAGTAGGTTGAGTGATCACACAATTGATTGGTTGGTTGATTATACTAAATGAGCTAAACTATAATAAAGCAATGCAATAAGATAAAGAGTAAGTAAGAAGGAAAGGTCTTTGGGTGTAGAGATCACCACCAAACAATACTATTCCAAACCATAACAAGTGACTAATGAGGGAAATGAATGTGTAGCAACAATGTTGTGTGTGTAAAAGACATTCAATTGGTAAGGGTGACTCAACAAGTGCAAATTGTCTCAATCAACATGTGTGAGGCCACAATACATCTATTGGTAGAGGAATATATTGTCTAAATATCATGTGAAGATAACAAAATAACAATTCAAGTCATTGAACCTTTCATTAAGCTCATAGTCCAAGCAATCCATAAGGATGATTTAGTTAAACATGCATTATCTAAACATCATGTGAGAGGTACAAAATATTTATTGGGAGAGGAATAAATTGTCTAAACACATGTGAAAGATACAACATATCATAAATAGTCATTAATCCTTCATTAAGCTCAAAATTCCATTACACCACAATATTAGAGCATATGCTTCTTGCATTCAAAAGCATGGAACATCAAAGAACAAGCATGAATTGTTTCCCCAACTACACTACACTACTTAAAAGAGAAGCACAATCCATCAAGGAATAAATATGAACCATCTAGAGACATAACAAGAGCATTACATTAAGAACTTCATATTTTGACAATCTCAAGATTAAAGGCATTAATACACATAGACATGCATCAATAACATTAAATCTAGGGATAAGCACATGAATATCCTACTCTAGCATACATAGACATATGGATATAATAGAATAGTCAATTGGAAGTATTAAACCATAAAATAATCAAGATTTATATATACATGAATATCAAGATGTATCATACAACACTAATCCCTCAATAATACACAAGATTAGAGTATAGAAAGCATGCTTGGGGCTAACTCTAGCCCCAAGAGGATGTCTAGCCACTCATGATGATGAAGCTCCAACCCTCAAGGGCTAAATCCATGGTGAAAATCTGCTCCTTGATGATGAAGGTCTCCTCCAAAGGTTGCTCTAGCTTCCTCCCTTCTTCCTTTCCAAGAATAGCCTCCAAGATGATTTTCAATGTGTGACAAGAGACTCCCTCAAAAAGTATATCATATTCCTTATATGGGTAGGTCAAATACACCCTATGATGAGCTGTGGTCGTGCAAGGCATATTCTCCAATGATTGGATGAAGGACGGAATAAATGAGCTGGACTTTAACTTTTTCTCGCTGGAGGAAGTTCGATCGATCGAACCTAAACTTGGATCGATCGAAAATGGGTTCGATCGAAGTGGTCTGACTCCTCCGGATAATGACAAGGCTGGGATATTTTCAAGATATTTATGAGAAAAAGACAAAAGTGGTTGGTAGGCGTACAGCTATGGATAAGATCAATCATTTGAATAGGACAAAATAGGGTTCGATCGATCGAAGGTGATGTTCGATCGATCGAACTTGGAATTTCAGCAAAGGCCAAGGTTGGATCTATCGAGAAGTACTGTGATCGATCATAGATGTTCGATCGATCGAACTCTAAGTTGGATCGATCGAACTTTTCAGCTGCACAACTTGATTCCTTTTTGCTCCTTTCTTTCTCCACTTTGCTCCCTCCTTTGGTTTATCTCAGGATTGCTTCAATTAAGCTCTTATTTGGCTGAGTTAGCTAAATTTTGGGATTAGTGCCTGAAAATATAAATAACACGTAATAAGTCTAAAACGGCAAAGTAAGATAGATAAAGGTACTAGAATGCTTAAGCTTAACGGGTTTAAATGCGCACTTTTCAGTGCTCATCAATGACCACGGCTAGTACCTGTTATAAACTGTGAAACTTGACAAAGAAAAAGGCAAAGCAAGGTCATTCAAGTCATTTAACGAATTAAATGTAGTTGTTAAGCTTTTAACTTTGAAAGCAATCAAAATAACCACGACTAGTACCTGTTATACACTGTGAAACTTGTCAAAGAAGGCGGCAAAGCAAGGTCATTCAAGTCATTTAAGGAATTAAATGTAGTTGCTGACAATTCAAAGGGCATTTAAGTTATTTTATTGTGTCATATGTGACATGTGTTGATTGAGGGTCTTTCTTAACTTTACCAAACTAGGGTGTCATTATTTAAGGGTGAGCAAATAATCCGTCAATCTGGTCTGAACCAATCCGATCCATGTGGTTCGATTTGGTTTTCAGATCTCATGATTCGGTGATGGTTTAGAAATTTTATAATTCGGTATTAGCGGTTCGGTTAACGGATTGGACCCTGGAAAAACCGATCCGAACCGAACCGAACCGTTGCCAATCCTAACCATTAGTCATTCCGAATCGAACCGTCGCTGAATAATATTTTTTATATATATAATATGAAATATACAATATACTTATTACGGTATTTTTTATTTCTTTTTTTATTCATTATTCTAACCCTAGCTCCCAAATAACTCATTACTCTCATCTGGCATCTCATTTCATTAGTATAGCCGCGCCTTCCTCGCCTCTTCTCTCTTCACCCAGACTCTTCTCTCTTCTCTCTTCACTCTTCACTCTTCACTCTTCACCTTTGTTTTTGTTCACTCTTCGCCTCCCAATCTCTCGCCTCTCAATCAATCACCTCTCAATCCATCGTTCACAGCGACCTCTGCGAGTGGATCTACCTCTTTTCTGGTGAGTTCACAAAATTTTTGCATAGATCTTCTTCTTCTCCTCTTCTTTGAACGTTTTTTTTGTAAATAACATCAATATTTTCTGTTAATCACCATAACACAGTGATGGATCTTCTTATTCTGGAAGACGATGCTGTCGCCGACGGCCATCCCGTGGCTGAACTGTAACTGTAACTATATGGCTTTGGGCTCCACTGTGTACGCCATCACGGAGGGTTCTCGTATCTATTCGGTAAACACCGCCGATCTCTCAGGTCGCTGGAGTACGATTCAGCCCAGTGCTAGTAGACGTTCAGTTTATTTTCCTTTGTCAAAAAATAGACCCATATGAAACTGTCTCAGATTGAGGAGGTGTTTTACTTTTTCTGAAATTTTGTTTCTTTTTGTTTTTTTTCTTTTAGGGTTTCCTTGCTGCCATGGACTCTTCTTTTTCCCTGTAAATATCATTGATTTTGTATTCATATTTTTTAAAAAAAAAAATGAACAAGATTGACAAAGCCCAATCCGCATAAACCGAACCGATCCAATCCGTTACTTCATGGATCGGTTTGGTTCGGATTAAAGACTTCCACGGATTGGTTCGGTTTCAATTTTTGCCAATCCATGGGGATCGGTTCGGCTTGATCTTTATCCACAAACCGAACCGATCCAAACCGTGATCAGGCCTATCATTATTTAAGAAGAGACTTACATTTTTTTTTTTTTTTTTTTTTGTCAATAAAACAAACCTAGAGATGTGAGTGTAATAAACATAAAAATTTAATATTATTCAATTTATAATCTCTGTCAAAAAATCCTCAAATAGTTTTTACTAGGCAAAAAAGTTGCAAATAACAAGTCTCTAAAATCCTATGGTTGTTTAGCTAAGAGTTTGACCCTTATTTGTACATTACTTTCTTTTCTCATAATAATAAGGGTAAAAAAAAAAAAAACTTTCCTCCTATTCAATTTGAAGAATAAAATACCTAAAATGCCCCTAGAATGAAATAAAAATAAAAAATACAGAAATTTCATTACTTATCCATTCATTTGGAATAAAAATTTATAATAATTGAAATTTCATTACTCATCCAAAGTTTAAAAAAAAAAAAAAAAAAAAAAGTGGAATGACATAGATATATATGTGCATTGTGCATAGTCTTTGGGTTATCTTCATGCCATAATGATCATATAAATCATATATGTGGTTCATATATGTCCAAAAGCAGTTCCATTCAGAAAAATTATTCAAAGAAGCAGCCTATGGCCCATATGTGTCATACATGTAATACACACACAGCCACACAGTCAACACACACACACATATATACTGTATATGTAGTGAATATGAGCTTAATCTCTTGGAATTATTACTAATACATGGGCTTAAGGCCCAAATGTTACTCTAAAATGGAAACAAAGTCTTGATTTTCACTAAAAGGATTGACCTAGAGAATATTTCTCTAAAATGGATTCCACTTTATGCTTTATACCACAAAAGAACTTATATTACTAAAATGACCCAATATAGTATTTTAATATAACAAAAAAGCCTTAGATCATAAAATTACAGCAAGGTCTTTGAACAAAATATTTAATATTTTATCTTTTCTTTTTAATTTTCTCACGGTAAATTAAAATTATACAGTCGCTTAATAAAGACTTATAGACTTCTTTAAACAAAAGATCGCATATATAAATTAAATTTAACGAAACACTATAGGCTCTAATACCAAAATTGAGTTGGATCCGACCGGATAGAAGCAAGCAAGATAATATAGAAGTAAAATAACAATTAAATCACAGAAATGACTATCAAACCTAATAACGCTCTGATAACGCCCTGTAGAAACGCCTGAACACCGGCAAAGAACGGGCCAACAAGCCAACAGTTCGAGTCAACTCACAGAAGAAATTGTTAAATTAAAACTAAGGCGGCTTGTACTGGTTGGATTCAAGAAAATTCTAGGATCTACACTGTCTGGTTAAAAAAAATCTATATATTTGATCTTTTGTTGACAGAAGTCTTTTGCCCGAAAGAACTAAAAAAAAAACTAAATAGAGATGAGAAAATTCTTAGAGTGAAAGCAAACTGGATGATTTATTTCATAAGATATATATACAGAGATACACACTGTTTGTACATGGATACTTGCTCACACAATTTTATACAGAAAGAGAACACTCAGAAATAAAGGAAACTGAAGGAAGTCACAAAAGAAACACACTGGAAACTGCAGAAAAACTTGACGATTCTAGACTTGATTTTTCTTAAAATCCTTGATGATCTTTACTTGAGCAGAAAGGCTCCTTTTATAGCAGAAGAGAAGGATGAATCGGTGGTTGAGCTTGAAGATGCTGCATGGATGGTTGAGATTTAAGATGCTTTAGAGATAAGATGACCTGAATTATTGCTGAACTGTTGATGTCTTCTTCTGGAGAATTATTTCTGCTTTTGCTATTGAGAATCTACTTTCGGTGGATCTGCCTTTAACTGTACACTGTTGAGAATCATCTTTTTGAATGCTGAAGCTGCTTTTTACTGTAGAGAAATTGTTTTTCACTAGAATTCTTACATATTGGACAAATTTCTGTCGATAGTGCTATCTGTTGGACTGTCAACTCTTGCTCTGGCATACCTGCGGGCCAGGGGTTCATCAGTACTGTATGGTGAGTTGATTTTTTCATTTCTGTAGGCAAGGTTAAACTGTTCTAACAACATCTTTTCTTCATTTATTATTTCTTCAACTTCTGGAGTTATCTCAATCTCTGGAGGGGATTTAATGACATGAGGAATTCTTGCTTTAACAAAAATTTCCATGTTGATATTATGATCATAAAGTCTGAAAACAGGATTGTAGCTTGGGTTGATTTGTCGATAGGCTTTATAGTACACCAAATGGTTGAAGGTGGCTGGTTCGATCACATTACGAAAGTTATTTACAAAATCAACATGTTGGGTAAGAATTTTGACTTCAGTAGGATCAGAATGAATGTAAATTTGATGTTGTCCCAAAATTATAGCTCTATCATTTACCTATTCTGGGGGAGTACTATGAATTTGAAGGAGAATTGGACTTTCTGGCATAAAATTTTGAGTTAGTTTCTGTTCGAAGGCAATAGCTTAGTTTAAACGGTTGGGAAAATTACATAAAGTATTTAGATATTCTAAGGGAGTATCCTTGGGTATGGTGATACTATAGATCTTTCCTAGTTATAACAGTTTGCTCAAATAACAAATGGTTGTCTTGGTAGAGAAAAGGGTTTTTCTAGTTATTTCAAAAAGAATAAAGAAAATAGGGTCTACATCTAACAAGATAATGGCTATTGGTATGTCAGTGCCTATTTGTATTAATCATATGAAGGTATAGTTATAACGGTTCCTTTGGGTGAACTGTTGTTTCTGAGGTAATTTTGGATATCAACCCATTCTTTGAGCCCATCTGACTTAATTTCTTCAAGGATAAGTTCTTTAATATCATCTGGAAAGAGCTCTAACTTGTTGTCTCAAGATTTCTCTGTATGTGGGAGAAAATATGGGTAATAACTTGGCATACTTGGTTTTTACCTGCAGAAGTTGAACCTTCTGAAGATTTTCATCTTCATTAGTCCGTTGCTCAGAAATAGTTAGTTCTGTGGGATTTGCTGTCATCTTTTGATAAGCTAAATTTAACTTTTTATAATGAGATATAAGCGTCTCATGTTCTTGTTGTAAATTCTAATACACTTTATTAGATGATACGAAATATTCACTTAAGGTGTTTAGATTTCTGACGAGGGTTCTATCGGGGTTGTTTCTAGAAAACCAAATAGTATCTAAAATAAGTTTTTGGTCAGGAAAAAGATTATGTCTAGTGCGGAACTGTTGAGCTGGGTTTTGGATAATCAAAAGAGGATTAGAAGTGCCTGGTATAAGGCTATAGCTATTGTTGCTCTTGATTTCCATTCCTGCAAAAATTTAACAATCAATTAGTAAACGGGACAGAATATCTGCTAAATAATTGCCTTTTCCTTTAACATGTTCAAATATGAGCTTAAAACCTCTTCCAGTAATACAATCAATAAAGGAAATCCATCATTTTGCAGACATTCGTTGTTGCTTTGCTTTGTTTGCAAATTTTACTATGTTATCACAATCTATTCTTATAAGAAATTCTTTATCAAGGACTATCTGAAATTTTTCAATAGAGTTAGTTACCCCTAGAATTTCTAAGTCTGTTGAGGGTAAAATAGATTGTGCTTTATTAAAAGTTCCACTAGAATGGCGACAAATTTGTTCTTCATCTCGAGAAAACTCTTTTGTTGGTCTTTAAAGAAGTAACCCTGCCCATCCTTGAGCTGATGCATCTGTTTGAATAATTTTAAAACTTTTTTCAAGTGCGAGCTATAAAGATTCTAACTGAGAGACTAAAGATTTAATTTTCTTAACTAACTCTATGTCTTGGGAATTGAAATATTTTTTACCATGTTTTCCTAATTTTGAATATAAAGGTCCTACTAATTGTCCTAATTTGGGAATAAAATTATGACCATAGTTTAATAATCCTAAAAATGCTTGTAACACCTTGGTTTCTTCTAATTTATCAGGAAAGTCTAAAATCTTTTTAACAATATGAGATTGTAATTCTATTTTTTCATCTTTTATATATAAACCTAAGAATTCAATATCTTGTTTTTCTAATATCATCTTTTTACTACTTATAATGAGTCCTTGTGTTATAAACTCATTGAATATAAGTTCAAGATGTTTTCTATACTCTTCTTTAGTTTGACTGAAGACTAAGATATCGTCGATGTAAACACAATAGAATTTTGAGTGTTTATTAAATATAGTATCCATTTTACGCTGAAATTCTTGTGGCACATTTTTTAATCCAAAAGGCATAACAAACCACTCATAATGTCCTTCAGGACATGTGAACGCTGTCCATTCAATGGATTCATCAGCCATACGGATTTACCAAAATCCTGATTTACAGTCAAATTTAGAAAACCATTTTCTATCTTGGATTCGATTTATTAAAATATCTTTATTAGAGATTTTATAACTATCATCATAAGTATTATCATTTAATCGTTTATAGTTTATAATCATACGAGCCTTTCCTCTTTTTATTTCGGTATGATTTCAAACCATAAAAGTGGGACTCCTATGTCTACTATTACTTTTTCTTATTACTTATGTCTACTATTACTTTTTCTTATTAGTTGTAGTAATAACAGTTCCTTAATTTGTCTTTGGAATTCCTCTTGATCATCTAAGGTATGAGGATTATCTTGTGTCTTTATAGTTATAAAATGATTTATTATATTTAATTTTGCTTCAATTTTATTTTTATACCAGTGTTTTTGAGGGTCTTCACCTAAAATTTCTGTGATTTCAGCTAATCTTATAAGATTATCAATGTTTAGTTTGGGGTTTTTTAATATAACTTTATTATTAAGGAAAATCTTTGGTTCATCTAGATGACTAAGAAACATTAAGGCTTCAGAAACGTCTTCTAAAAATTCGGATACATCAAATAAATTTTTCGTCGTTTCTTCTATCATAGGTAAAGTATTAACATATGTAATGGTTCCTTTTTCTTTTTGAGAAATATAAGGATCTCTAGATGAAATAAAAGTTCCTTTCTTAAAAAATTGTAAGCCTATAGGGGTATACATAAATCCTCCGGTGAGTGAGTTTATAAAATTTAATCCTAAGATAAAATCATAGGTGCTAGGAATATTATTAACTACATAAGTCTGGGGTAAAACAAACTTTTCATTATTAATTAATATAGGAATATTTTGAACACAATGAGTTATTGGAAGTTTTTCATTATTATACTAGCTCATGTTAACATTATAATTTAACTTTACTAAGGCTTCGTCTGAGACTAAATGTTTTTGAATTATACTTTTAGATGCTCCAGTATCAAGCATAGCTGAGGTTTAAACTAATTTTTCTCTAAATTCTAATGTTACATGGAATTGAATTAGACTAGATAGTTTATATATTGAATTTATAGATTCAACTAAAATATCTTCTTACTTATCTTCATATTTTGTATAGCAATTATGACATAATAAAGTTTTACAATGGTTTTCACAATAATGACCTTTTTTAATAGATGTATTGCACTGTTTACAATTATAAGAAGAAAATTGAAAACTAACCAAGCTATACTAACATGATGGATTACTTATAGTGTAAACGAAATCTTCTAGTGAATGAAATCCTTATTCAAAGTCTTCATCATTATCAAAGTTGCTATCTAAGCTATCAATATTATATATACTTTCATTATCATCGTCAGAGTCATAAATACTTTCAAGTTCATATAATTCTTCTATATATTCTTCAATATCTTCAAGTATGTTGATCTTTTCTTGTATCCTTTTAATAGGATTCTGTTTGTATTGATGAGGGCAATTTGGTCTAATGTGTCCTAGATCTCCACAAATAAAACATTTGTAGTGTCTTTCTTTTGTGGGTAAAGTGTTTACCTTATTATCCTTATCTTTATTGTCCTTTTTATCTTTGTTTATCTTTTACTTTTTATACCAAGGCCGCTTTCTGAATTGCCTAGGGTTAGTTCTGACATAAGGTTTTTTATTACGAAAGTTCTTGTAGGTTTTGCTTTTACGCAGATTATATTTTTTAGGTTTAGTATGCTTATAATTGTAATATTTCTGAGGCATGCACCCATACTGGGGTGGAAAATCTATTTGTCTACACGTATAATAAAATTATTTTTTGATTTGTTTAGACTCTTTACGTTGTCGACGTTCTGCTTTTAACATGTTATACATATGATTAACTCTATCTCCTTTGGTTAGCGTATCGCGTCTAGGATTTTCTAACCATTTTTCCCATATTTTAGTTCATACGCTTCTGGGTAACTTCTGAAGATATCGATCAAGTAATGTTTTATCACCTGTTTTCCCAGTAACTGCAAAATACTCAAAAAAACTTATTGGTGTAGTTCTTTATGTATCTAAAATCACAAATCTGTAATAATTCTAAATTACGTAAGGCTTCGTTTTGTTTTATTAAGGTGTCATCTAATAATCTATCTTCACCAACTAATACTTTTTTAATGAGGTTGGTCAAAATAGATTGCCGAATACAATCTTGTTCCCAGTTTTCGATTACTTTTGCCCAGTCTTGGGGATCGTGCCTTGCTATGTCTAATATTGTTCCTGATTGTTGTGCTAGTATATTTTCATATTGTCTATGATATTGTGTTAAGGTGTACATATCTGGTATATTTCTATTTTTGACATAAGTTTCACGTGAGGGAGTTAATCTTTATCCAGTAGTAAAGTCATCACTTAGGGTATTACTACCTGAGGTGTTAGTCTTTCTTTGGTCACTCATTTCTTGGTCGATTGACTGAGATTCTGATCCTTCTGGTGCTTTTCCTTCTCTGTGCTCTATTACATTTAACTCTTCTTTTACTGTGTTTAATTCTAATGTTGTATAGAAGGATTCAAATCTGACACTTAGAATATTTTTCTTAATATCATCATTATTTCCTTGTCCTAAATAAATACTTTCGATAAGTTGGTATTTAGGTTCTAGATACTTGTCTTGCAATACTTCAAATTCTAAATTATCAAAATCGTACATTATTTTATCTAGAATTTCATCTTCTAATCTATCATAAAGGACATTTATTTCTTCAGGAGATTCTATCTCTATTAGTGTAGTTAAGAAGTCTTCTTGAGTATCATCAACTAAATTGTCTTGTCTTTTATAATTACTAAACCTTATGCTAGCATCTATGCTATTTGAAACATATATCATATTATTTTCGGGAATCTTTTTAGGTGTAGTAGTAAGTTTAGGTAATTTCTATTTTGTTCCTTCATGGGTAATACTGCTTACTTTTCTGGCTTCTATCATCTGGACATATTGGCTGCTAAAAGGTTTAACTATTTCACTAAATTGGGCTTTAAATTTTAAGTTATACTGATTAACTGTCTTTCCCATAACTAAAGTATTAACTAATAGATTTTCAAATTGTCCTGTCATGTTATATCCTTTTGTAGATATAACTATCTTAATATATTTACTGAATTCTCTAGTAGTCATCGTGTAATTAGGAATACATCCTACTATTGTGGCATTGTCGGCTAAGTCTATTTCGGCGCTGGCTATTTGTGCTTGTTAATGGTTATTCCATCGGTCATCATAAATATAAGTGAGTGTTCTAGTTCCGATTTCTACTCTGTTTAATCCTACTAATCCTATCATTATGACGCCTAAATGCATAAGTTCTAAATTATTATCATTTAATTCTTGGCATGCTTCTGGTGTTATAAGGTCTAAAATAACTTGATTATTAACTGCACTTATTTTTCTTTGGCTAAAATGATTATATATCTTGCTCTGAAAATCTAATAAATTATTAGAATAAAGATTAACTTTATTTTCCACCTTCTTCATTCCTTGTTCTATATATTTTTTAGCATCATGTTCATTATCATATAAATCTTCTACTCTCATTATTTCTTTGACTTTTCTAAGGATAATGGCCATTGGGGTATTTGCTTATGAGGTTGAGGTTGTAGTAAATTTACACGCTTGGCTATTGTAGGAGAGGGTTGGTTTATGGCTGACAATTTTATTTCTTTTATCTTTTCTGATAATTCAAATAATTCTTTCGAAGATTCTCTGGGAATACTTTCTTGTATCACTTCTAATTTCTCATCAAGTTTATTAATTTTATCAGATAACTGGAGTAACAACTGAATTAAAAAGTTATTTTGTCTAATATGTATATTAGTTGATTGTACGTCTGTTTTAAAGCTTGTAAATCCTATTTATCAATTTTGTAAAGTTCAGCTAACGCAGTTCAATAATCAGGACAACTAGTGCTCGTAAAATTATTGTAATAACCTTTGGATATCGGTTTTAAGGGATTTTAAATGCTCTATGATTATTTTTTTATTTTCAGTAATATTTTTGATGTCACTATTAATATCTTTAATGGCGACCAATATTATCTTGTTATCTAAATTATTTAGACTAGAACTTTGTACTACTTGTTCTTTAATATAATCTAGATTTTCTCCTAATCGTTTTATAGAAGTATCTAAATTATTAAAGTCAAGTCTATTCATAAACTAAAATCGTTGCCGTCTAACTTCAAAAATATTTTGTATTAATAGAATTCTAGATCTAAGTTCTTCAATTCTTCTTTGTAAATTACGTGTTGTGTCCCCTAATTCTAGCGCTATGTAGCAGTTCCTAAGTGCTGTTTAACAAAATTCTAAGACTTGAATAAGTAGTTTTTTGGGTAAATTGTGCATAAAGTAAACTCCTAGGGATGAAAATATAAATTCAGCTTTATAAAGGGCTAAAATAGAACTTGGTTCATGTATTTGTAAATATGCAAACTACGTTTGGCTATGGGTAATATACCTATACTAAGACCACTTTAGTGTAAAAGTCCTTAATCTCTTTTGTATTATTGTTGACCAAGAAAATGTTTGTTGTTGTGTTGTTTGCTATTTACCGAAAAAATAGAAAATGTAGTTGCTTACAAAGACTTTTCTTCAATTACCCAACTCAAAAAGGTCATTTGTGGGTTCCACTAATGATTCATTTTAGGAGGGCAACTTGGACCTATGTTACTCTCTTTGCATTTAGGCTCAGTTTGGTAGAGTGGAAATGGGAGGAAAAGAAAGGGAAGGGAAGGTGATGGAGGATAATTAAAAAATTGTGTTTGAGTAAAATGGGTGGAAAGAAAGGAAAGGAGAAGGAAGGGTTTTGAGGGTCATGTATAGCTTTGTAAAATGATTTGTTTATCCTCCCAAAAATGGGAGGAAAATAGAAGGAAAGGGAAGGTAATGACTGATGCAATATTTGTGATACCAATTTTACCCTCAAAACAATATACATACAAGTTATATACAAGTTAGTAATTGTAGAAAGGATGAGAGACGGCAGGCAGCGGCTGAAGCTTGCGAACAGCGAACCTGAATTGGAACAGCGGCAATGGAAACTGAAAGATATGGGTTTTGATTTTCTGAACAATGTAAATTTTTGATTCTTGCAGACAGAAAGATAAACTGAAATATATGGGTTTGGGTTTTGAACTTCTGATTCTTATAGTGCACAGAGAGAAAGAGAGAGAGGGGGCAAGTTCAGAGTTGAGAACTAGAATAGAGATGGGGGAGGCTGAAATGATTTGCCCTAATTTTTTTTTTTCTTTTCTTGTGGCCCATGGAGACTAGATATATATAATAGAGATGGAGGCGAGATTGGGGAAGCTGAAATGATTTGCCCTAATTTTTTTTTTGCCTTTTCTTGTGGCCCATGGAGACTATATATATATATATATATATATAATAGAGATGGAGGCGAGATTGGGGAGGCTGAAATGATTTGCCCTAATTTTTTTTTTTTCTCTTTTCTTGTGCAGGTATAGGAGTATTATATGTGTGTGTGTGTGTGTGTGTGTGTGTGTGTGTGTATATATATATATATATATATAAAGGTATAATAGTCAATTTATTAAAATAATTCCCTTTCCTTTCTTTCCATTTCTTTTCCCAAGCATGATTATTATCCTTCCCTTTCTTTTCCTTCATTAACCAACCAAACACGATAAGAGGTTAAAATTATCCTTTCCTTCCTTTTATCTAATAACTAATGTTATCCTCCCCCTTCAAACCCACTGTACCAAATATACCCTTAATTCTCATCTTATTTGGGCCTTTGTTATTATGAATTATATTTTGGCTAACTATGAATTAGATTATCTTTTAATTCCATGAAGGAATGACCATTCTATGAAGAAAAGTTGGAAGTTTAAAATAAATAAATAATAAAAAATAAAAAAGAGTAAAAGTAAAAGAAAAGATTATCAAGAAACCTTGGTGTTGTGGAAAAAATACATGTATTGAAATCAAATGCAATAATTGATGGTTAGATTCACTCAATTATATGAATAAAATATCATCAAGTCATCTAATTTGTTAAAAGTCATATTTTAAACAATTCAATCCAATATATAGCAAAATCACATGTAAGATGTAAAATCTTATCTACCACCTGCTGAAAAATAGAACTAGGCTTCCTTAATTGATTTAAAATTAAATTATATGATGGAATTTAATGAATCAATATTCGGTGTAATTGCAATTTTACTACTTGAATTTAGTTTCCATTTGAATTTCAAAATCTAAGGGTATGCTTCGTTTAGTTTGAATAATTTTATGTTTTTTGAGAATTAAAAATAAAAAAAATTGTATAAAATTTTACTTGATTGACAGTTTTTGAGGACTGTTTTATGAAAATTCAATTAAAAATGATTGTTTTCAGAAAACTATATTTAATAATTCTTTTAAAACAGTTTTTCATTTTCTATGTTCTTGAAAATTGCTTTTTAAGTGACAAACTAAGCACACCATAATGTTGCGTTTGGTACACAAATATTGAATTGAATGCAATGTTCATTTTAACCATTCATTTGTTTGGTATGAAATATAAAGTGGGAATGATTGTTCATTCTCTTGTAATGAAAATCATTTCCACAACTAAATCTATAGAGTAACCATTTCATTCCCAAGTCAAAAAAATCAATTAAAAAAAATAAAATAAAATAAAAAAAAACCTCACATTCCAAGTCCAAAAACTATTACCACCGCTGCCACCAACACCGCCTTCCATCATTGCCTTTCATCACTGCCACTGCTAGCGCCATCATTGTCGCCGCCTTCCGACTGCCACCTCCACCTCCACGACCTTCCAACATCGCCACCACCAGGTCTATCGTCAACTTACACCACCCCAACCTCCATTGCCTATACCATTGTCTCTGCCACAACCGCTATCACCAACACCACCACGTCGTCGATGTCACCATCACCACCAGCCACAACCTTCCACCACCATTGCCTCCACCATCACTATCATTATTATCGCCACCACTGTTGCCACCTTCTACCTACACTATCACCGCCGTCACCTCCACCTCCACTGCCAAATACTATTCACTTAGATGGTATTTTGGAGAATTTAATTTGAAATTAATTACTTAGATGGGTATTTTGGAGAATTTAATTTGAAATTCATTTCATTATAAGTTTTAAATTGGTCCAATCAAATACTAGAATAGTTACTATCATTCCATTACCACGTCATTTCATATTTGCAACCAAACAATAGAATGGAAATGACTATTACATTATATTACATTCTCATTTACAATAATTTCTACATACCAAATGCAGCATAAGTTTCTTGTTTGAATAAACTATTCATTTGGAATAAAAATTTAATATAATTAAAATTTTATTACTTATCCAAAGTTTAAAAAAAAAAAAAAAAAAAAAGGAATGACATACATATATATGTGCGTTGTGCATAGTTTTTGGGTCATATTCATGTCATAATGTTGAATTTTCTGAATAGGTTGCTTCTTTGAATAAATTTTCTAAATGGACCTTGCTTTTTGGACATCTATAAACCACATTTATGTCATTCCATGTGGCCGAAAGCAAGTCCATTTAGAAAATTTACTAAAAAGTAATGATACTCTTTTCGATCAAATTGACCTACTCTTAAGTTGAATTCTAGATGTAATTACCACTTAATTACTTAAATGGTTGATATTTTATTTGCTCACTAAAAATACCAAAAATATATATGAAAAGAAAATAAATATGAAAAGAAGGTGAAGAAATTTTGACGACCCCTCTTTATCTTTGTTATTTCTTTATGCTGCTTTTTATCGTTATGCTGCTTCCTTGATTTTTTCAGTGAGGAGTTGATGATGAGTCTGGTGGAGGCGTTAAATTGAAGATTAAAGAGAGACCACATCCACTTCGTAATGAACTTTTGAAGTTTTTATTTTTTTAATCAAATCTTCAAAACTGGTACAATTAAAAAATAAAAAAATAAAAATAAAAATAAAAATTGAACCTAACAAGAAGTTGGATGATGTAGATAGCGAGAGAGAAGAGGTTAGGACTTGACAACCTTTGAGAAAAGATCATTTGGAGGTCGTACTTCGTAATGAACTTTTGAAATATATATTTTTTTTAATCAAATCCCCAAAACTGATACGATATATAAAAGCCAAAATATATATATTAAAAAAAAAAAAAAAAACATGAATGCATACTTTCAATCTTATTAAGGTTTGTTTTTTTCTCTTCAAACAAACATATACGTTTATATGTATTTTTTCCTTCAATTAGAGAGATAGAGAGTGGTTGTCAAAATCTCTTCAATTTCTTTTCATATTTATTTTTTATATCTTTAGCGTACAAATAAAATATCAACTATTTAAATAATTACGTGACAATTACACGTAAAATTCGAACTAAAAATAAATCAATTTCATCGGACATAATTCGAACTAAGAATAAATCAATTTCATCGGACATAATATTATTACTCTTTATTAAAAGAAGCAGCCTATGGCCCATATGTGTCATACATATAATACAGACACAGCCACAGCCACACAGCCAAGACACACATACATAGAGAGATTTACATTGTATATTTCTAGTCTATTGGAGTTTAATCTCTCTAGTAGAGAGTATAAAAGGGTAGAAGAAAGCGCAAAGCCCTTTGACTTTTAGACTTTAATGAAAGAAAACGAAAATGACCATGGCTAGTACTTCTTATATGACCTAAGCAAGCTGTCCAATCTCAACCTTTTTCAACTGGGCCGGCTCAATATTATATAAGGCTGCGAAAAATATAAAAAAGAATAGATAATGATGTTTATTTAAAAAATATATATTATTATCTTTTCTTTTAATTCTTTCATCTGTTGAATTTTTATCAAAAAAAAAAAAAAAAATTTGCTATGTTTTTTTTATAACATGACTTGTGTTTTTTTTTTTTTAAAGATTGAATTAGATTATTCAGATCCCATTAATACTTTTTAGTAGAAATATCCATTAATATAAATAAAATTAATCACAAACAAAAAATAAGCTTTTATAATGACAAAAAATAATAAGACTAAAAAATAATTTGAGTTAAACAACAATAAAAATTGTCAGAAAAATTCGATCAATGCTCCAACAATTATTCAATACTTTTAATCTTATTTTTTAGCTTCTAATAAACTTATAGTGGCCAAAGCAAAAATTTGCAACCTTTAAATCCTTAGTCCGGAAGTAGTCTAACAAGGAAGGAAAGATAGGTATATAAATTAGGAGTTTTAATAGAAAGTGGAATGAATTTTTTTTTTAATGAATTAAATTATTTGGAACCACTATTAAATCTCTAATAGGAAGAAATACTAATTTTAGAGACTTTTTATTTGCTGAAGCCTTAGGTTACAAAGTTGGTGACACTTTATTCGTTGTTTCCCTGTGCCTGTAGTGTAATCTCCACTTATATATATATATATATACTGTGGAATAATAACAATGCAACGTAAGACGCATAGAATTTGTTTACAAAGTTGGTGACACTTTATTCGTTGTATATTTATATATAATAATAATAATAATAATAATGCCCAACGTCACACAACAAAGATTCAAATATCATTTATTCTTTTAATTTTGTTCTATTGACTAGAAACACATTTACTCTAACGTATACTTTACTACTTTGAAAACTCAAATTTTATCATCTACTTTAACTGAACGATCGAGATAGACTAGGACACAAGATCTTTAGGCAATATATTCATTCTAGAAGGGCAACTTCAACAGTAGTTATGATAAAATAAGATTTGTTTTAGTGTTCACAATGTATCATATTTTCAAGTATTTAAAAGTACGTTGAATAACAAATTTGACAACGAAAGCCCTCAAACTATCATTATTACTAGGATTAATTTCTTTAACACCTCTGAAGTTTGGACAAATATTACATTAAAATATCTTTTAATAATTATTATCACTTAGATTTAATTTTACCTTTTCATTAAAATTGTGCAAAAGACAATTTTGCTCCTAATTTTTTAACACCATTTAATCAGCTAACTAAGAATTTTACCCCTCATTTGTTACTCCCACCTACCACCAACTAACAAATTCAAATTCAAGCATTACAACATTAAACCAAATTATCTCTCGGGCCACGTTTTCATCAATCTACAAACAACTAGCAAGAAAATTAATTATATAGTATATTTTAAGAAAAGGGGAAAAAGAAAAGGAAAAAAGAAAAAGAAACAAAGAAAGTAATTACCTTGTGTCCTCTTTCAATGTATTTCATGCCAACAAGCTCTTGGTATCTTAAAAGTAGGATATCTTAAAAGTAGTCTCTGTATCTTCAGAAAGACGTGAAAGAGTAGGAAGTTGGAATCACTTAAAATTTTAGGGCCTAATTCAGAAAACCCAGTGATTACATTAACCTCCAAATCCGTATCTGACCATTAAATGGGTTTTGAAATATCAAAATTGACCATACTATTTAATATTAAATTTAAAATTTTAATTATTATTTATAAAATTACAAAAATACCCCCTTCTAATGCCTTAGAAATTATATATTTATATATACACACTTATTCATTTGAAAAGTGTATGAGATTTTCTAAAATAGCTTAGGAGTTTATGATCAAAATTTAAAAATAGTGGAAAAAATTTTATAGTATTTTAGCACGTTTACATAGGTTGCTTGACGGGACTCACCCATGGGTTGAATGACCCATGTGCTGCCACCACAATCTGGCAACTGTTGGTTGTCGTGAAGGCGACCTTTAATCACCGGCCTCCTTTATATGCTCGACGTCGGCTTACATGTATAAAACCTATAGTTTAAATATATATATATATATATATACTAGAAAAAGGCACGTGCGATGCACGTGGTGAATATTTTGTAACTTATAAAATTTTTGTTTTCATATTAATTAATAAATATTTATTTTATATTAATAAATAAATACTGAAATATTTTAAAATTGGTGATAGAGTTTAAGTTTCGTAAATTAATAAATTCTTTTACGTTTTTATATTAATACTGAAATATGTATATTTTATTTTTTATTAATTAATAATTTTTTATTTTAATAGTGAAATATTTGAGTTTTGCAAAGTAACAAATTCTTTTAGGTCATTTGAATTTTATTAGGTAATTTGTAATTTGAATTTTATTAGATAATTTGAATTTTATTAGGTAATTATATTAATTTTTAATCAAATTTTAAAATAGAAATTCAATTATACTAATTATACATTAGATTGAAATTGATATAAAAATTTATTATATAGAGTTAGTGGTTTTTGGAAGAATCTATGTTATATTTTATTTTCTTTAAATATATAATTTGTGGTAGAGTTTTATAGAAATTATTTTATTTTATTTAGATACATCTTCGTAAAATCAGATTTTCTTTTATTAAAAAACTCATAAAAAATAGATAAATACAAGGGTTATATACTTATATGTGATAGAGTTTTCTTTTTATATTAATTAATAAACATTTTTTATATTAAAAAATAAATACTGAAATGTTCAAATTCTTTAACATTTATATTTTATTTATATGTATTATTATATTATTATATATTTTCTTTAAATATATCCTTGTTTAATGTGATAGAGTTATAGAAATTGTTTTATTTTCTTTAAATATATCCTTATTCAATTAGATTTCATTTTATTAGAAAACTCATAATAAATAGATAAATGCAGGTTATATGTGATAGAGTTTTAAAGAAAATAAAATACTTAATTTGTGGTAAAATTTTGGTAATTTGTGTTAGAGTTTTAAAAAAACTCTTTAAATATATCATTATCTAATGTGATAGAATTACATTGCAAATAAAATAGGTAATTTGTAGTTCAATTTTATATAAATTATTTATTTTCTTTAAATATATATATCCTTGTCTAATTAGATTTTTTTTTATTAAAGAACTCATAATAAAAGATAATTTGTGGTAGAGTTTTAGAAAAATTATTTTATTCTTTATATCAATTATTAAATATTTTTTATATTAATAATTCTTGTCTAGTTATATTATATTTTATTAAAAAATTCATAATAAATACATAAATTGGTAATTTGTATTATAATTTTATATAAACTCTTCTAAAAAAATATTTTATTTTCTTTAAATATATCGTTGTATAATTAGATTTCCTTTATAAAAAAACTCACAATAAATAGATAAAAACAAGTTATATGTGATAGAATTTTAAGGAAAATAAAATAGATAATTTGTGGTAGAGTTTTGTAGAAATTATTTTATTTTCTGGAAATCTATTTATAATAAATAAATAAATAGGTAATTTGTATTACAGTTTAATAGAAACTCTTTAAAAAAACACTTTTTATATCAATTAATAAATTAAAAAATTATATTAATAATTCTTGTCTAATTAGATTTTCTTTTATTAAAAAACTCTTAATAAATAGATAAATAGGTAATTTGTGTTAGAGTTTTATAAAAACTCTTTTCAAACCTCTTTTTATATCAATTAATAAATAATTTTTTATCTTAATAACGCTTATCAAATTAGATTTTCTTTTATTAAAAAAACTCATAATAAATAGATAAATAGGTAATTTGTGTTATACTTTTATAGAAACTCTTTTGAAAACTCTTTTAGATCAATTAATAAATAATTATTTATATTAATAATACTTGTCTAATTAAATTTCCTTTTATTAAAAAACTCTTAATAAATATATAAATAGGAAATTTGAGTTAAAATTTTATAGAAACTCTTTAAATATTATATCTTTGTCTATTGTGATAGAGTTTTATTGAAAATAAAATTTATGATTTGTGATAGAGTTTTATAAAAATTATTTTATTTTCTTTAAATATATCGTTGTCTAATTAGATTTAATTTTATTAAGAAACTCATAATAAAAGTTAATTTGTGGTAGAGTTTTAGAAAAATTATTTTATTTTATATATCAATTAATAAATATTTTATATATTAATAATTCTAGTCTAATTAGATTTTCTTTTATTAAAAAATTCATAATAATAAATAGATAAATAGATTAACTTAAATTTTATAAGATAGATTTTAAAGTTTGATAGACTTTTTTTTTTTTTTAATTTATAAAAACTCTTTGCATATCAATTAATAAATATTTTTTTTATATAAATAGATACTTAAGTACTGAAACTCTTTACACATGTAATAATACTATAAATAAAACTTTTTTATTTCAATTAATAAATATTTTTTTATATAAACAAATAAATATTTAAACACCTTAGCAAAACTTCTGTATTTTACTCTGAAAATTAGGTATTCTTTTATTAAAAAATTCATAATAATAAATAGGTTAATTTGAATTTTATTAGGTAGATTTTAGAGTTTTATGGAAGTTTTGTTCTACAAAAAATCTTTTCATATCAATTAATAAATATTTTTTTATATAAATAAATAAATACTGAAATATTGAAACTCTTTTCACATTTAATAAATATTTTTTAAATAAATAAATAAATACTGAAACTTTAGATTTACTTTTATTAAAAAATTCATAATAATAAATAGATAAATAGGCTAATTTGAATTTTATTAGGTAGATTTTAAAGTTTTATAGAGTTTTTTTTTTCTTTTATTTATTTTTTATTTAAAAAAAAATCTTTTTATATCAATTAATAAATATTTTTTATATAAATAAATAAATACTGAAATACTGAAACTCTTTGCACATTTAATATTTTATTTTCTTTAAATATATCCTCGTCTAATTAAATTTAATTTTATTAAGAAACTAATAATAAAAGTTAATTTGTGGTAGAGTTTTAGAAAAATTATTTTATTTTATATATCAGTTAATAAATATTTTTTATATTAATAATTCTTGTTTAATTTAATTTTCTTTTTTTAAAAAATTAATAATAAAAAATAAATAAATTGGTTAATTTAAATTTTATTAGATAGATTTTGAAATTTGATAGAGTTTTTTTTTTTAAAAAAAAAAAAAACACTTTTCTTGTCAATTAATAAATATATTTTTTTATAAATAGATACTTAAATACTGAAACTCTTTGCACATTTAATAGTAGCATAGATAAAAACTTTTTTTATATCAATTAATAAATATTTTTATATAATTAAATAAATACTGAAACACTTTGGTAGAGCTTCTGTATTTTTACTCTGAAAATTAGATTTTCTTTTATTAAAAAATTGTAATATGTAATACGTGTTAGAGTATTATAGAAAATATTTTTAAACTATTTTTATATGAATTAATAAATATTTTTTATTGTAAGAATTCCTATCTAATTTGATTAGCTTTTATTAATAAAAAAAATTAAAAAAAAAATCATAATAAAAGGTAATTTGTGGTAGAATTTTACAAAAATTATTTTATTTTTTATCTCAATTTAAATTTTTTTTATATTAATCATTCTTGTCTACTTAGATTTTCTTTTATTAAAAAACTTATAATAAATAAATAGGTAATTTGTGTTAGAGTTTAATATAAACTATTTTAAAAACTCTTTTTATATCAATTAATAAATATTTTTTATTTGAATAATTATTGTCTAATTAGATTTAGTTTTATTAAAAAAAACTCATAATAAATAGATAAATAGATAATTTGTGTTAGAGTTTTTTAAAAACACTTTTAAAACCTCTTTTTCTATCCGTTAATAAATAATTTTTTATATTAATAATACTTGTCTAATTAGGTTTCTTTTTATTAAAAAAAAAACTCATAATAAATAGATAAATAGGTAATTTGTGTTAGAGTTTTATAGAAACTTTGTTCATAAAGTTTTATTTAAAATAAAATAGGTAATTTGTAATAGAATTTAATAGAAATTATTTTATTTTCTTTAAATATATACTTGTCTAATTAGATTTAATTTTATTAAGAAACTCATAGTAGAGTTATATAAAAATTATTTTATTTTATATATCAACTAATAAATATTTTTTATATTAATAATTCTTGTCTAATTAGATTTATTTTATTAAAAAATTGATAATAATAAGCAAATAAATATGTTAAATTTAAATTTTATCACATCATTTAATAAATACTTTTTTATATAAATAAATAAATACTGAAACTCTTTACGCATCTAATAATAGTATGGATAAAAACTCTTTTTATATCAATTAATAAATATTTTTTATATAAATAAATAAATACTGAAACTCTTTGATACTTTGGAATTCTAGATTTCTAGAATTCTCAATTTTTGTACTCCTTACTCCTTCGTCCATATCTCTATTTATAGGCTTCTTGGACGAATAGAATGATGACATGTTGATGAGCACTGAAAAGTGCGTATTTAAATCCCTTAAGCTTAGGTATTCTATTACCTTTATCTATCTTACTTTACCGTTTTAGATTGATTTCGTATTATTTTCATTTTCAGGCACTTATCCCAAAAATAAGCTAACTCAGCCAAATAAGAGCTTAATTGAAGCAATTCTGGGATTGAACAAAGAAAGAAGCAAAGTGGAGGAAGAAAAAAGCAAAATGAAGCAAAGCAGCAAGTTCGATCGATCCAAGTCCAAGGTTCGATCGATAGAACATTGATCGATTTCAGCACTTTAAGATAGATCCAAGCCTTGACCCAAAGCACTTAAGTCCAACAGTTCGATCGATCCAACATCATTCTTCGATCGATCAAACACCTTTGTCCTTATCCAAATGATTGATCATATCCACAACTATACCACCCACCAACCATTTTTGTCCTTTTCCCATAAATATCTCCCACAAATATCTCGGATTTGTCTTTTTTCAAAAAGCTCAGCCAGTTGAATCGATCCAGCCTAAGTTCGATCGATCTCACTTACTTTCGATCGATCTCACTTCCTTTCGATCGATCGAACTTCCTTTCGATCGATCGAACTTCCTCCAGTGCGAAAAAGTTAAAATTCCATCCCATTGAAAGTTGTCCTTTATCCAATCATTAGGGAATATTGTGTGCACGACCCCAGCTCATTTGGGTGTCATCTTGACCTACCTATATAAGGATAAGAATTGTCTTTTCAAAAGGGAGCCAACATTATTTTTGATAGCATCTCTTAGAGAGGAAGTTTAGAGGAGGAGGAGGCTAGAGACACCATTGGAGATCTTCATCAATAAGGAGCAAACCTCTTCCATGGAGTTAGCCCTTGAGGGTTGGAGCATCCTCACCATGAGTGGCTAGACATCCTCTTGGGGCTAAAGTTAGCCCCAAGCATGCTTTCTATATCTTAATCTTGTGTATTATTAAGGGATTGGTGTTGTAATTGATGTTTTGACACTTTAACATATATAGATCTTATTTATTCAATGATTTATGTGGTTTAATACTTTCAATTGGTCATTTCATTCTATCCATATGTCTATGTATGCTAGAATAAATGTTCATGTGCTTATCTCTAGATTTTGTATTGTTGATGCATGTCTATGTGTATTGATGCAATAGATTTAGAGATTGTCAAAACATTATGCTTAAAAGAATACTTTTGTGATTCTCTTGATGGTTCATGCTTACCTCTTGATGGATTGTGCCTCTCCCCTAGTTTATTTTCATGTTAGTAGTGTAGATGTAATGTAGTTGTAGTGTAGTGTTAAATGGTAGGACAATCTATGCTTGTTGTTTGATGATCCAAGCTTGTGAATGCAATTAGTATATGTCTCTATCCTTGTGTTGTATTTGGATTGTGAGCTTAATGAAAGGATTAATAACTTGTTTTAATTTATTGTGCCTTTCCCATGTTGTTTAGACAATATATGCTTCATAGCTTTGATATATTGTGCCTTTCACATGATGTTTAGACAATACATACTTAACTAGTCATCCTTACTTATTGAATCAACCAAATACATACACACCACTATTGCAACCCACTATTTGCCCTTATTAATCACTTGTCAATGATATAGAAATGCATTGCTTGGTGGTGATTTCTAAACCCCAAGACCCTTCTCTCTCTTACTTACTCTTAATTGCACTCTTTTGCTATTACTTAGTTTAATTTAGTTGCTCTTTAATCAACCAACCAACCAATTGTTTGATCACTCGACCTACTAGCCCTAATAGCGATTCCACAATCAACTCCGACATTGCTCAATCCCCATAATCCCTTGGGACGATCCCTACTCGCCCTAGCTATATTTATAGTGAAAAGTAATAGTGACTTTTACAAATGTAAAACTTGACCCTCGCCTAAATTGCATATTCTCAAACGTATGGTAGGACGATGGTCACACCACATGTGTCATTTTCTGATAATGATATAATCATAACTGGGCCGGGCCGGCTATATTTTGATAATTATCCATAAAAAATTACTAAAAATAAGAGTTTTATATAGAATATGATTGATTTTATTAGGTAATTTTTAAATTTTTATAAAAACTATAATTATCCATAAAAAAATAGCTAAAAATAAGAGTTTTATAAAGAATATGATTGGTTTTATTAGGTAAATTAGATTTTCTTTTATTAAAAAACTTGTAATAAATAAATAAATAGGTAATTTGTGTTAGAATTTAATATAAACTCTTTTAAAAACTATTTTTATATGAATTAATAAATATTTTTTATTTTAATAATTCTTGTCTAATTAGATTTACTTTTATTAAAAAAAACCCAAAATAAATAGGTAATTTGTGTTTTAAAAATTCTTTAAAAACCTCTTTTTGTATTAGTTAATAAATAATTTTTAATAATACTTGTCTAATTAGGTTTCCTTTTATTAAAAAACTTATAATAAATTGGTAATTTGTGTTAGAGTTTATAGAAACTCTTTAAATATATCTTTGTTGATAGAGTTTTATTGATAATAAAATAGGTAATTTGTAATAGAGTTTTATTGAAATTATTTTATTTTCTTTAAATATATACTTGTCTAATTAGATTTAATTTTATTAAAATACTCATAATAAAAGCTAATTTGTGGTAGAGTTTTATAAAAATTATTTTATTTTATATATCAATTAATAAATATTTTTTATATTAATGAATCTTGTCTAATTAAATTTTCTTTTATTAAAAATGGATAATAATAAATAGATAAATAGGTTAATTTAAATTTTATTATGTCGATTTTACTGTTTTATAGAGTTTTTTTTTTATTTGTAAAAACTCTTTTCATATCATTTAATAAATATTTTTTTATATAAATAAATAATGAAACTCTTATACATCTAATAATAGTATAGATAAAAACTCTTTTTATATCAATTAATAAATATTTTTTTATATACTCTTGACAGAGCTACTCTTTTTATATCAATTAATAAATATTTTTTTATATAAATAAATAAATACTGAAATTCTCTGGCAGAGATCTGTATTTTACTCTGGAATTCTGGATTTTTAGAATTCTCAATTTCTGTACCCCTTCTTCCTTCCTTCATGCCTCTATTTATAAGTTTCGTGGATGAATAGGATGATGACATGTGTCCTTTTCTGATAATGACATAATCATAATTGGGCCGGGCCGGTTATATTGTGATAATTATCCATAAAAAATAACTAAAAATAAGAGTTTTTGTTTTTTTTTTTTTTTGGTAAAAACTCTTTTCATATCATTTAATAAATATTTTTTTATATATAAATAAATAATGAAACTCTTTACACATTTAATAATAATATAAATAAAAACTCTTTTATATCAATTAATAAATTTTTTTATATATAAATAAATAAATATTGAAATTCTTTGGCTGAGCTACTGTATTTTACTCTGGAATTCTGGATTTCTAGAATTCTCAATTTCTGTACCCCTTCCTCCATGCCTCTATTTATAGGCTTCTTGGATGAATAGGATGATGACATGTATTATTTTCTGATAATGACATAATCATAATTGGGCCGGGCCGGTTATATTGTGATAATTATCCATAAAAAAATAACTAAAAATAATAATTTTATATAGAATGTGATTGATTTTATTAGGTAATTTTTAGAGTTTTATAGAAACTATAATTATTCATAAAAAATAACTAAAAATAAGAGTTTTATATAGAATGTGATTGATTTTATTAGGTAATTTTTAAAGTTTTATAGAAACTATTTTTACAAAAACTATTTTTATATCAATTAATAAATATTTTTTTATATAAATAAATACTGAAATACTGAAATATTGAAACACTGAAACACTTTGCACATTTAATAATAGTAGTATAGATATAGATATATTGAATGGTCTGAATCTAGGAAGCACGAACACTCCAAAATGGGCGAAGAATCCGTGTCTGACACGGACACGCCAAAAAACGTGTCTGGAATTTTTTTTATTTTTTTTAATTTTCGGACACGGCTCGGACACGCCACGGACAGCTCGGACACACTTTTCTGGAATTTTTTTTTTTTTAATTTTTAATGCTGATATGTTATTTATTTATTTTTTTTTAATTTTTAATGCTGATATGTTCTATTTTTTATTTTGTACTACCCTAAAGATGCTGATATATATATATATACTAACCTAAAGATGCCACAATTCACTGTGTCCGTGTCCTAAAGATGCTGATATATATATATACTAACATATCAGTGATATATATATATATATTCCAACCTAAACATATCAGTGTTTTTTTTTTTAAATTATTAATGCTGATATATATATATATAAATACTATTCGTCGTGTCCGTGTCCTAATTTTTTTGGATTTGCCGTGTCGCCGTGTCCGTGTCGTGTCGTATCCGTGTCCTGTATCCGTGTCCGTGCTTCTTAGGTCTGAATCAATTTGGGAAAAGGCATAGGTATTTTAGTCTTTTAAATAATTATTTAGGATTGAATGGATTTTGACAAAGTCAAATAGATAATAATATCTTTTTACATGTAAAAAGTGATCTGACATAACTAAAAAGTAACTTTTGGGATGTGAGTAAAAAACAGACCAACCGTTTAGTTATTTTCAAAAGGCGTTTCAATATGATATTTGTCTAAACTTAAAAAAATGATTTCACATATTATTATTATTATTATTATTAGATCCTTAGCAAAGTCGAATTACCTCGTATACTCAAGAGAAGGTCAAATATTAAAGTCCTAAGTGAGATAAAATATGTATTTTAGCTTACATACAATATATATATATATATATATATATATATATATATATATATATATTGCGAATAATCTTTTGACTTATTAATTTGACAAGAGGCCTCGTACATTTGTCACAATGTTTTGCAATTACCATTGTTGTCACTCCCGAACTCGAATTCATCCCCTTCTCCTTGATAATAGAGAGGTTATATCGTTGAAACTTGAAAACGAGGCTCCTTTGATACCTTTACCATCACTTTGTTGATAACGAATTTGAGATCATGAGACATAATTTATTATTCACATATATTATTATCTATATTGTTAGAATTATGTTCCAAATATCACTCCTAAGATTTTTTTTTTGAGTATATATGTGCATTAAGTTTGAAAAAAAGATTAAAAAATGGTTTCAGATCACTATTTAGTTACAAATTTAATAAGCATGGCAGTTTTAAAATAAAAAATTCCAAAAATAGCTTTTTCTCTTCTAATAATGCCCTAATATATAAGAAGAAAAAAAAGATGTACACTTCAGTCATTTCATATTTAATTATTTTTTTCTCTTTTTTTATCTTTTTTATTCAAATATATAAGGACACTCTACATGCTTGTTTTTTTTCTCGAAACCCTTTTATTTTATTTTTTTAATATTAAAAAATTATTCATGAATGTGACTCATTATTGGATTATATATTTCATCCATTGAGCATTTGATACGTTAACGTGAAATAAATTATAGTCACTTAAGTTACATTATAGTTGTTATGTGTGAATGAGTTTTAAATGCTGAAGATTCGGGCATGGTCAGAAGCCGGCGATAAAAAGTTGACGCTCTTGTGGGTAGAACTGTAACACACACACCTTTATAGGCTGGTTCACTCTAAGAGAATCTTTTTCTATGATCAGATTCGAATCATGTCGTACATGAGTTGGCTCAATAAGTGAAGTCTACTCTTCATCCAATTATCTGTGCAAGCCCACATAACATCTGTTCCTATTTTACCTTTCCACAATATGGTTATTACATATTTTGACATACGATTACATTATTATATATAAACTTAACTAAGCTTACATACTCACACTGAAACTGGAAAATTCAATAATGACCATCCAATGCTTTCGACTTTCTTGTCTTAATATCTTACTCGATCACTAGTTGAAGGATGATGGGTAATAGGAATCACACAAAGGTCTCTTTTCCTACTAATTGCTACACCAAAGGCCTTAGTCATTTCAAGATCCTCTTGTTTCTCTCCTTAACGAAGATTCCAGTCAAACTGATATAATAAATTAGTAAATGGAAGTTCAACATTAGCCATCCCGAACGACATGCCAAGACATATTCTCCTCCCACCACAAAACGGTAGAAATTGAAAATGAGTTCCCGTTATAATCAATTGAATTGTCAAGAAATCTTTCTGGAAGAAAGCTTTCTGGTTCTCTACTAAAGATCCAATTTTTTGGATCTCTACTAATTTGCCCATATATTGACAAGGACTTGGGTTTTCGAATTTAGCAGGTATCTCATTTCCATTAATTCTCACATCTCTCAGCTCTCTTGGAACTAATTAAGGGAAAGGAGGGTGTTATCTCAAAGTTTCTTTGATAACTAACTTTAAGTAATTCAATTCACAAAGATCATCTTCATTAAGAATATTTCCCTTTATATAAAAACATGTCTCACCTCAGCTTGTGCCTTTTCCACAAGTCTTGGGTTTTTCCGCAATTCTAACAATGCCCCAGATTAAAGTTGTACATGATGTCTCAATCCCGCCACTGAAGAATGTCCTGAAAGAGCATTAATATTGAGTCATAAGAATAGAGAATATAGAACAATATCATGAATATCGTGTGCTATTTTGACTCCTATTATGCTCCTGCAACTCCGAGAGCTTGCCCTTAAAAGATGCAATTTTGGGGATTAGCCACTTTTGGTGTTGGTCTAGCATTACATATTGAACACGATGTGGATGTTGGTGTTTGAAGATCTAATGTTTGAAAGTAAAATTTAATTACCATGTAAAAAGGGTTTCAATTTGACTTAGCAAGGGGTACGAATAATTAGTGGAACTTAATTCATTGATATTCATTGAAGCAGAAAGTAAATGTAGTAACTAAGATAACTGACTTGTCGTCTGTCATAGTTAGGGGATCTCCAGGTTTCCCTTCTCCTGAACTTTTAGAAGAACATCTACCAGATCTTCATGATCAGCTTCACCATCACCGGTCTGTGTTGCCACCTAGCTTTATGTTCATCAATGATGTTCGTAAATATCCTATCAAGTTTTTGATGAATCTTCTCAACTCTAGGCCTCAGCCCAGTTTCTCAAAGTAAGCATTTTAACTGAAGGAAAGAAAGCATTTTAACTGAAGGAAAGAAATCAACAACGGTGAAACCTCCTCCTATCTGTATGACTTCCCTGATAAGTGATACGAATTCTTCTTGCCCATGGAATTTCTTCGCCCATTAACCCAAAAGAATAAAGAAGACAGTATATTGTATTTAAGAGACAAAATAGGAGACTCCTCCCCATCAAATGATCTCTTATTTCTCTCGCGCCACAACCCCACCAAATACAAAGGGGAGTGGCCCTCCAAGCATCTCTAACTCGGCTCTCCACAATACACCCTTTCCAAGCCTCAAAAAACTCATCTGTTGGCTCAGGAAACACCCAAGTCACACCAAAAGCAACCAAGAACATAACCCATATATCCCTCACCACACCAAAAGCAACCAAGTTCAACAATAATATCAGTTTACACTACAGTAAACCATAGGTCCATAACAAATAACAAGTCTTGTTATACCTTTTAATAGTATACTCATATCACAGTTTCATAAATCAGTGCAGATTCTACACAAGTGAAATCTTACCTTCAAGGCAAGCTTTAAGACATTATATGCAACAAAGTAATAACCATCCAACAAGGTATGCTTAATTCATCCCTCATTCAGCAAAAACAAGATGGAAAGAAGATTAATAAGATTGAAGTAATTATATATGTGTGTGATCGATACAACACATACATACTTTTCATCTTTTGGTATATAATTCTCATATATGGTAAAAATTCACAAATACATGAAATAATGCATACATTATCAACATTAAGTCATATATGCACATTATCCATAATAAATTAAACTATACCAAAAACAGCAAATAGAAAGAAGAAGGAAAAAATGATGTGTTTGTTTGGAATGAACAGTGCCAAAAACGTTTATGCAATACAGTATTGAAATCATAGGAAGCATAAAAAATGATGCTTTCCTTTTTCTTCACAAAATTGAAAAATGTTTTAAACTTAGGGTTGAAACAGAAAACCAGAAAATGTTTCCGTTAATAAACGCCCCCCAAATTTGTCTCTTTCAATTCGTGAACCAATTCCTAGTACACCCTTTGTCGCTCACTCACTCTCCGTCTCAATTTTCAGTGTTTTCTCTAAAAACACAAACTCTAGCGATCTTATATACCAGGTTTAATAGATGCTAAAATTTGGATTCAAGACCTGCAAGACAAAAACCGGATCACAACTTCGACCTGGACCGAGAGTAAACTCGGGCCATAACTAAACATAAATTTTATCAATTATGTTAGTGAAAAGAGAGAAAGTATAAGCATAAGTGGAGCTATAACATAAAAACTTTCACTTCATTTGGTATGGACTATTTATGGGCCAGATTGCAAAGCCAATATAAGTCAAAAACCGTTATTATACGGTTTGGATTGGTTCACAATTCAATCAATTTGATTCAGTTTTCATTTTATGCTTTCTAAACTGCAAAGAGTTGTAACATTCGTTTTCGTAACCTTCCCGGGAGTGAGAGTGCCTTATCAGAATTTACGCTTTTAGTCTCTTTCAACTTTTTTTTGTTTTTTCTTTATTAAGTTAAAGAAAATGCACCCACCCACAACATGCACCCTGGCAGGAATTGAACACTCAGCCTTTCTTTTGGAGAAGAGAAATCATATCAACCATACTAGAGGCCCGATGGTAAATTTGTTTAGCTGAGAGTATGAACCTTATAGTGTATATTACTTCCTTTTTGGATAATGTAAAAAATAATAATACTTACAAAAAAAAATACATGTACAAGGAGAGCAAGAGAGAGAGGGTCTCACACCGTTGGGGATACACTTCAAATGAGTTGCCGCCATTTCTCTTCAGCCTTGGGTGGAGAAACAATGAAAAAGGAAACAGCGAACAAAGACTGTGAATTGAGAGAGAACTTTGCCCTGTATTTATAGAGAAAATTTAGAAAGACGGTACAAATTGTTGTCATTAGAAAGACAGAACAATGATACAAAGTCGCTAAGAGAAAGTTAAAATAGAATTTAGTAGTAATCAGTCCCCGTAAGTCCAATCCAATGTATGACTCTTAGAATGATGGCCATGTACAAAAGGCAATCACTGATTACAGCAGTTGATCCACACTGCCATCACCAAATTCTATGTATACATTGCCATTGTTGAAGATATATCATTGCCCAAGAAAATGTTAAAGGTTACAAAGATTTTCTTCAATTATGCAATTTCAAGAGTAAATAGGACTTATTAATTTAGGAAGTCTTTACTTGCACCAAATAAAAATCAATGAATGAAACTGGTCTTTAATTTGAAAGCGTTCACTTAAATTACTTCAAATTAAAAAATCAATTAATAATTAGATCCTGAAAGTAGGGCTGTAAACGAGCCCAGCCGAGCTTTGGAGTGTTCCTGCTCAGCTCGTCAAACTCAAGGTTGTGCGCCAGCTCGGCTCGTGCTTGATCGAGCTCTTCCAAACAATGATCGACCTCAGTTTGACAATGTTTGAACATAATCGAGCTCAGCTCGATTGCTCATATATAAGAGCAGAAAGGTGGAGAAAGATGGACTGAGAAATTTGCAAAAATCAGAGAAAAACTGAAAGAGATATACAGCAACCACATGGAAATCAAAGCATACAATACGTGTGCATATATATGTATATATATATATATATAAGAGCGGGGAGAAAGATAAGAGAAATTTTCGAAAACAGAGACAAAAAGGAAGAGATATACAGTAACCTACATGGAAATCAATTGGTTTGCTATCGTGAAGGAGTGTTGTCGGCATTTTTATCGCCGACCGGTGGTTACCGGTTCGTGTTGCGCGTTGTTTGTACCGCATCGTCGTCGTCGACGATTTTGCTGCTTGGGAATGTTGCAGGTTAGGTCGTGGAAATGTCTGACGGGAAGATGAGAATGATTAGCCATATGGGTTAAAAGGCTATGGGCCTGATAGTAGTTGGGTTGGACTGGTTTGGGCTGGGTTTACTTATGAATATAAATGAAAATAAATTGTCTTTAAAAGAAACACTACATATGAGCTTCGGACTCATAGTTATAAAATTTAATATCTATATATATATATAATATAATTCTATATATTGACGAGCTTAAAACGAGACTATTAGCCAGTTTGTTCACCAACATTGAGTCGAGCTGGGAGCGTTTGAAATTAGCTCGTTAATAATCAAACATCAAAACTTGTTTGAATTCTGTTGGTTTATTAATTAAACAAACATGAACTCAGCTCTTAACGAGTTGAGTCATATTTAGATGAAAGAGAGAGGAATTAAAATGGAGATATATATATATATTTTCTGATGGTCATTTTGTGTGTGTGTGTGTGTGAGAGAGAGAAAGAGAGAGAGAGAGAGTTCGGTTGAAAATAATAAGGGTGTGGGGACAGTTTTATACTTCAAAATTTTTATGCATACAGAATGAAAAAAATAATAATTTTAGGACTCTTCCTTACTCTGTCAAGGTCTTTGCCTTCAATTCTGTCGCAACATCCGGAGTTTGAGAGTTTTGGCTCTTCTAATCTCGTTTCAATCGAGAGTTACGAGTGTGGTACCATGGATTTGGGGGTCTTATGTGTTATATTCTTCAATTCTAGAACCATAAATGATCAAGTCTGAGTACAGATTCGAAAGATATCAAACAATTAATGTAGAATAATAAATAAATAAATAATAAGTTAAAGGGAACTAAATAATAAATTCTCAAATTTAATAAATAAATAATCCTCCAAAATAACTTATTCGATCCTCTGATACCATTACAACTCGAGAATCCATCATGTGGACCCCTACTCAAATCCAAACTGAAATAACTAAAATGAAATAAATCAAATAACGAAAACATGAAGGAGAATCCTATGTAGAGCCGGAAGAATGAATGACTGTCTCTGCTCAGCACAAATAACCTTGAAGTCTGAAATTGACAAATACCTGAAAATAATAGTGGGTCAGGCTCACAAACAAGTTCTACTCTACTACAGTCCAAACAAAAACCCGATAAACATATACATCCTAGTCAACTTAACAATAGTTACGTAATCCGTATATATATATATACACACACACACACACTAAAGGATTCTCACTGGACTACAAGGCAGTCTCAACCTGACTAGTAAGCAATATGCAAAAACGCACATGAAGTGGGTATAAGTGCCTAGACCTAACAAGGTACACCACTAAGTATCATAATCCAACTATGCATCTTATTACATATACACTCCCTAACCATCAATCCTGGGACTCAAGCTCATATCGTAACATATATCTATACACATATAAATCCATCATACCCAAAACATAAAAATAAACCAAGTATATCATCAAACTATTTTGTTGACTTGACACGAATATAAGTAGGACTTAACTCGTCAGTTAATCCGTTCCCTTATAAATTCAAATAGGTAGGACTTAATTCATAAGTTAATCCATCCCTAATATGCCCCCATCCCATAATGGTACATTTATGCACAATATAACCAAATAAAGGTTTCAAATCCCAAAGATGATGTAAGTAGTACATTGACATTTAATCATCCAAATAAACATGATTTAAATCACGTTATACATCATTTGCATTTTAATTTGAGCAAAAATAACAATTCTAAATAACATGCATTTAAATTTCATAATAAGAAATTAACATGTATTTCAATTAAATTTGTACCCATTCATAATCTGATTAAATTCATTTAAATCTAAACAGTTGAAGAAGAAAATAATAATAATAATAATTTAATCCTACCATATTCAACCGTTAATTTAATCTTTTTAAATAAATTAAATTTCATACTTACCATGTGTATTTTAAATCAATAAAATATTTAAGTTTAATTACATTCACATCCCCTGAAGTTTGTCTTATTGACAACCAGATGAAAGTTAGCCCATTTTTGAACAATGACACCCTCTCTAAAAAATTTGACCCAAACAGGCTCTTAAAAGTGGAAAAAGACGATATTACCCTTCAATAAAATATGAATTTTAATATGAAATATCATAAATTTTAAATGGTGAAATTGCCCTTGTAAAGTTTCTCTCTCTACCTTCTCGTTCAAACCAAGAACTTTCTTCCTCTCTCTACCCTCTCACCTTCATCAAAAATCCACCACCACCCACCGCAACCTCCACCACTACAATATTAATCTCATATTTGTATTTACTTTCCAGAAATAAATTGATTTGGGAATCAAACAAACATACATATATACATACACACACATCCCCATTATGTATCTCCAATCCAATTCAAACCCATCTACGTCAAGCTCTTCAACAATCCTCCTATACTGGTGAAAAAAAATAGCATTTAATTCCTCCTTTACTCCGTTGATCCTCCTCCACACATGCTAACCCGAAACCCTAAAATCAAACCAATAAACCTAATCAAACCCATTTGGCATCGCGGTGATGGAGGATGAGGTGGTCCGACAGCGGCGGCGATTATGGACGAGGTGGTATGATGGCGGCGAGGAATATCGATGGCGCCTCCACCATCACCTCATCTGGTTCGCTCTTTTCAAGATTTTGAAACTGCTCCAAAGAAGAGCACTTTGTGTGTGTGTATGTGTTTTTTTTTTTTTTTTTTTTTTTTTTTTTAAGAAAGATGTGGGTCTCTCTTTAAAACCCTCATTGTATATATATGTGTGTGTGTTCTAAAGCTTTTTTTATTTATTTATAATATAAAAAACCCAAGAAGAACTATATATGAAAACAATTTTAATTTCCATTTATATTACATAAGGGATCTGCTTCTAAAATTATGCAGTTTCTCTTTCCATACTAGTAGGATAAAATTGGTTTTGTATCTTCTTTTTCCCCTCCTCTTATTCATTCTCTTTCTATATATATGTGTGTGTCTAAGTATAACGGGAGAAGATGATATATATATATATATATATATATATATATATATATATATATATTCTGAAGAGGTTAGTTTGGCATATTAAAATTAATTAGAAGGTTAAACTGATAATTTTAGCATTCTAATGGGTCAATTGACAAGTCAAAAGGTTTTCTAGTCATTTTATCACATGTTAGAATGCTAAGGGGTGTTTTTGTCAATCGGAGTAAACTTGAGGGGGTGTTATTGTTTAAAAATAGGATAACTTTTATTTGGTTATCAATAAGGCAAACTCTAGGAGGTGTGAGTGTAATTAACCCAAATATTTAATACAGATCCATTAATCAAAACCACACACATCCTTTTATTATCCCATAATTAATTACATTAGTTTTAACAATATTTAATTCAAACACATGAAAAATAATTTCAGATTTTATAAATATGAGAAAATCAACACAAATCTAATTATAATCACATGAACAGTAATTTCAGATTTTATAAACGTGAGAAAATCAATACAAACCTAATTATAATCACAAGAACACTAATTTCAAATTTTATAAACATGTGAAAATCAACACAAATCTAATAATTATAATCACATGAACATTAATTTCAGATTTTTATTCATGCAATTATATCCAATTTATTTAATTAAATTCCTAAAACAAATCTAGTATGTATAAATTATGAATCAAGGGAAAGAAAAGAAATAAAGCTTGCCTTAAGGATTTTCTTGATTAAAAAATTCTAGCCGCCCTCACTATTCCTATTTTTCTTCCACGGACTTAGCCTATATAGATATATAATATATATATATATATAAAATAAAACCTAATCCTTTATTAACTATATTACTAGCAGCCACACCATATCACTACCCATCAATTACACCCATATATATATATAATATAACAATAAACCAAAGTTACTACACCAACAATGCACTGTACGTCAGCCCACACTTTAATGGTATATATATATATACATCAAACTAAAAAACAAAAATTTCTTTTACACACAAAAGCTACAGGACAAAAATATATAAATATATTTTAAGTATATAAATATAAATATATATATATATATATATATATATGTATATACACACATATATATACATTTAAGTTACTAAAAACTAAAATAACTAATAAAATAAAAAGTATTAATAATAATTAATAAATAAAATAATCATATATATATATATATGTAAACTATCTATAAATAATTATTCGTACTCATTACTCTTCCTATTCAAATAATTCATAAGACCTAACTGATTGGCTCATCATTACCATCCAAGTCCAACTTTTTTAAATATAAAATAAAAAATAAATATTTAAATCTTAACAATTATAACAATTAAATTACACATCATAAATTAACAAATAATTCAATTAAATCATTTAAAATCAAATAAACTTACAAAATACATTTAAACACTTAATCAAATAATCAATTCACAAAATACATTTAAACACATAAACAAATAATTAATTAAATAATCTAAAAATATAAATAAAATAATTAAATAAATATAGAGACTACTTTTTAAAAAATGAGTGTATTGCAATATGTTTGGATTTTGTTGCTTTCTTTTTTATTTCTTGGCCGCTATTATGTGTATGGATTTTTGAGGGATCTGCTCTTCTTGGGGGATCCGGAGTCTTGTTCTTGGAGGGTTCATTGGGACATTACTTTGATCCTTGTTCCGACTTTGTTTTGTGCTTTGGCCTTTCCGATATGTCTCCTTTTCACAATTTTTCTCTATCTCGAATGGTCCTTAATCATCTAATTATTTTTTGGGTATTATGGTGGTGCATGGTTCCTTTACCTTTTTCTGTCTCCTTTGGTTATGCGGGGTTTTTTGATCTATCTATATGGTGGCCTTTTGGGTGATGGTGGTGTGAGTTGGTGGTGGGCTGAGGTATGGTTTGATTCGGCATTCAGGGGTTCAATTGGGTGGTGCTGTTGCTGGTTGTGGAGGGTTCTCTCGGCTCGACGGGCTCTGATCGGGATTACACAGGGGATGAGTTGGGCATATTCATGTTCCTATTGTTGTTAATGGTCTGCTGGTCAGTGGGGTCTTGGCATCGCCGGTGGTCGGTCTGGTGACGATTGGGGTTTCCTTTAATGTCGTCTCTGCAACTCGGTGCTACTGTTGTCGGTTCAATGTGTGTTTACGTCATGGGTGACGTCATGGGTGTTTCTAAAGATTGTTTTCGAAAGGACTGTGGTGGGTCCCAAACACATGACCCTATTCATGTGACCTTTAACATATCTATTACAGACTCTGCTGTTTAGCAGTGTGCAGTTTTTATGTGTGGCTGGGATATCTTTCCGTCTGTTTTACGCTTATGTATTTGCTATTTATGATCATATCTTTCCTCGAGCTGTGCACTTCTGTATTTTCAAACTATGTCAGTTGTACTTCATTGGCGGTGGAACTGTAATGCTTATCTGTTTCGGGCATATGTACCCTTCATAGGATATACTATATATATTTGGTGCTATACAAATTTCCCCACTGGGTGTGTTCTAAATATATTTTCATTTTCTTTCGGTCTTCACGGTGGGGTGTAACTGTGCTTCTTCTTTTTCTTTGTCTGGGTTTATCGTTTGATGGTTTGATGGAGCAAGGTAGTCTGGACCAGTTCGGGGGCTTGACATTAACTCCGGTTGAGAAGGAGCCAATTCAACTTTCCGAAGACGATACTGCTCAAGGGGTTTAGGTTTGTAATAATAGTCTTTTTGCTAAAGCATGGACTTCTAAATCTATTACTCTTGCAGGGGCAAAATTCACTTTTGGTAAGTTATTTACTAAGCTTTGGCCAAATGATAAATATAAACATAGCATGTCACCGCGTCTTCAAGTGTTTAAGGTGGCGCATAATTTATTTTAATTACTCATTCCAGATGCGGGTGTTAGACAGTGTGTGCTTCAAGACTGTCCCTGGTTATTTGATGGACACCTTGTGGTTATTAAGTTGTAGGAGGAGGGCCTTTTGATATCTGAAGCTCCATTCCAGGTGTCCCCTTTTTGGATCCAAATTTTTGACGTTAAGGCTAATCTTCTGTCTGAAAAGGTGGGACAACTGATTGCCAACTCTTTTGGGTGGTGTCTAAAGGTTGAATTAAGGGATAAGAGTATTGCTGATGGTACGAAAAAGGTTATTGCTGACAGCCGGGTCTTGCGACTTAAAGTGGAGTTGGACATTTTGCAACCTCTTCGGCTTCATGTTGTTCTAACTAGTCCGACTGGGGTGGAATTGTGAGCACAAGTAAGGTATGAAAAAGTTCCATCTTTTTGTTTTATGTGTGGTATTATTGGCCATCACTGGAAAGTTTGCATTGTGGAACAGGCTTTTTCTCCGCTGGATTTTAAGGAGTAGGGGTTGGCTAGGGGTTGAAGGGTTTATTTGTAGGGATCTTTGGCAACCTGAGAAAGAAGTGGGTGATGGTTTGGGTGATAACTTAACCAAAAAATGGCTGTATGTGGATGATACTCAGTCTAATGGGGCGGAGGAAATGGGTCATCATCCTTCTTCCTCACTGGCTCGTCAATTTCATGACTGGCCTACTGATTTACGTGGAATTTTTGGGAAGACCCTCGTTCAATCAACCACTTCATTTGCAACCTGCGGTGGTCGTTTTGTCGAGTGTTGGTGACCCGAATAGGATTCCTGGAGAGGATGGTCATGGGGAGGGGTCCATAGGAGCTATTAATTTACAAACTCTGCCTGTTGTGGATAATCAAGGTGAAAGAGTGGTGGTTGATTTTAATCCTGGTGGGGAACATGTTCCTATGCCTAAAGGGGGTTTACTTCCGAGGTCTTCATCACAAAGTCATGTGGCTTCGATGCAGTTGGAGGAGGCTGTGAACTATACTCCGGTTACATCTCCCATCAAGGGAAGGATATTACCATTAGAAAGGTGGGACCAAATGGCGAAGGACTGGAAGAAGGGAAAGGTGAAGTCCAATATGGGTAAAGGGAATCACTCTGATTCTTCTGCTACATCTAATAGCCAGGGATCTTCTCTGGCTCATAAAGGCCGAAAACGTAGCCAATCAGTCTCTGGTGGTTCTCTTGCAGCTCAACTTGTGGGTGATAAGAGGCTCAAGGGTGTGGTGGGTGGTGCAGTGAGTAAGATGGCTACTTGAGTCCGCCAAGTAGTTTAGCAGGTGCGAATTCAGTTTCATCTGGTGGGATGGGGGCACAAGTGACTGACTCTTTTACTCTAGACTCATCCCAATCGCAACGAAAATTGCAATGTTGGTTGGTACTGGCTGCTCTCTGGCTACAGAAACTGTGTAAGCTATGGTTTTCATGACGTGGTCATGTCTTAGCTTATAGATAGGTTTTTCTTTGGAGTAGTCTAGTTCGCTTTTTCTGTGGTTCTACTATGTTCTTGTTTTGTTTGTTGGGTGTTCCTGTAATGGACTGTTATAGCTTCTTGATTGCCAGGGAAAAAAAAAAAAAAGTAAAGAATAAAAATGTGAACGGCTTTCTAATTTCAAATTTTTATGATACGGGATGAAATATATATATATGTGTGAGTGGATGCACTTGCTCCAACTAGACTTCAAATCAATTTGTCTTGGTCGGTCTGATATTTATATAACATTGAATTACGACTCTGTAGGCCCTCAAAAATTTTTCTTTTTTCATTGGGCCAAGGCCTAGGTCATATTACTTCTGTATTCTCAAAGAAAGGTTGAAGATTCCAGTTCCAAGTGGGGGTAAAATAGCTATGTTGGCAAAATATATACGTGTGTATATATATATCTATTCTTTTTTCTTTTTTCTTTTTTCTTTTTTTTTGGCCTTTTTTGAGTGTATGTGTGTCAGTGTGTGTGGAAAGGTTATTTGGTTGAATTGTCGAAATTAACCTGACTGTCATAGGAAAATGAATGAGACAGTTATTCACATAGATTATTATTCATATTATTGAATTATGCAGTAAGCTTCTGACATGTTAACATGAGATAGACTATAGTATCTCAAATTACATTATAGGTGAATTATGCATGTAAATGAGTTTTATTTGCAGATTTTTTATTTTCTTTTTTATTTTGTAAGGTAAGCAAAATGGCAAACTCATTAACAAAGATCATTTACTCCCTATGTCTACCAGAACCAAGAGAACAAAAACCTAAAAGAACACCTTATAAAATAGGCCAACAAAACATACAACGTGTGCATCATATTTAGAGTTATCAAGCTTTAAGGATACCTTCAAAAATCCCCCATTCTCTGCAAAGCCACTTATTGGCAGGAGAGTTTTCCACATTCTGCAGTGAAGAAAATTTGAATCTACCCATTTTCACAATATTTTGGAGTGACTTAACAATAATGGATGGTAGCTATGATCGTTCATGGATAAACAATAAATAACTTTAAATCCATAAGTATATGCAAGGAGAGCTCTAATAATATTATTAATCAATGAATAATTCGTTCTCTGCAGTATATGCATAATGGATAAAACCTTACACTATAAGAAAATCAATCAGTCTAAGGTAACACGAGGAAAGCTAAAAATAAGCCAATAATTCAATTATCTCTAAATATTAAATAAATAAATAAATAATATAAATAATTCAGGTCCGTTTAGACTTCTAACAAAAAATTTGAAACATTCAACAATCCTAAAAACGCGATTTCGGAAACCTAAACGATGAAATTCAGCCGAAAAACAACATACCTTATAAGCGGCACAGCCATGTTCTAGGAGTTAACCGATGTTCGACCAGGAATGAATCTATTCAGATCAAAGCTTGTCAAAACATCCCGAAAAAAATTTCAACCTGCCCGTTTAGCCTTCCTATGGTCCAAACGAGCCATATAGGCTTTGGCAATTAGTTCTACATCAATGGCTTCAACCAATTTTATAACGACCAAAATACGGAGATCTAAATCGCTAGCCGGGTCTTTACCCGAACTCGGGGACACACAAGGGTACTATGGTCATTCCACCCTAAAATAGTACTTTAAGACCCATCAAGGGTGAAATAGTCATTTTAACTCATTTATACTAGTTCAAGACCCAAAAATGGTAGGACGGTCATTCACTAGGGTCGCCCAATGATTAAGTTGAAGTCTAGGGGTAATACGGTCATTTCACGTCATTATAATGGGTCTAGAGCCGATAAGGGTAAAATTGTCATTTGACATGGTAAAATAAAGGATTAGAACCTAAAAAGGTGAAATAGTCATTTTACATGGTCAATTAATAATATATAACCCAAAAAGGGTAAAATAGACCTTTATCGTGGCCAAAAGTGATTTAATAACCCATAAGGGCAAAATGGACATTTATTAGTCAAAATATAACATTCATACCCTTCAGGGGCAATCATGTCATTTCTAGGATCATTCGGTACTTTAGTTGAAATCTGAGTCAAATATGTAATTATATAGAAAGTTGGGTCAAATAGTGAATATTGGATCATATGTGCGCACACGTGGTGGATTTGTACACACAGATAACATACTTGGTCTATCCCATCGTTAAGATGGCCACTCCTGTGGCTATGTAAAACCCAAAACCCCCATCTGTATGCACATTTGCCCATCTGTGTGCAGACTTTAGGGATCTGTGCGCACATATAAATAACATATGCTTCTAATCGTTTAGATGGGGCATCTAACCAGTTAAATGGTCCCCAAAAACTACGTGATCGATGAACTCACTCCATTTGCCCTGTTCCAATCCCACTAACGTGTGTAAACGTGAAAATTAAAACCCAGACATCATCTGATTCATTAACAATGCATTAAATCACCAAAATGAATACATGAATTATCATTTAAGAATTTTAATCCTTCATCATTTAATACGTACATATCCTAAAAATTTAACGGTTTAAACCAAAAGTATAATTTTACAAAACAATAAGGCCTCAATGGGCATAATTACAAAAGCTTTACATGAAGCTAACGAAAGAATAAAGTTAAATTAAATTCCAAAAGACAACAAAATACTTCAACAACTCCTAAACCTGCGGGGGTGCACCAGGAAACGAGTATTGATATACTCGCACCACATAAGTCAGTGACAAGAAGGGTTCCTTTGACAGTTCGATCACCAAGTGTTATAACAATCTCCGGTTAGTGACCGAACTATCATGGGAACTCCCTTCTTGCTGCCTTTTCTTTTCATCTTTGGACCATAAAATGTTCAAAGTCCCTAGGGAGACCAAAGTTTCTTTAAGACACAAGAGAATGCCGAGGAAAAAGCAAATAACCTCGAGCCCTAAAAAGAGTCCAAAAGTTTCAGAGGCATAGATAGTATCTAAGAATCTATAAACGCAGAGATCATATTACATTAGTTCAAAATAAATATTATTCAAAAACGGAGACCCACTTGTTCAGATAATATTACAAAAAAAGTTCATTTCCTTTTAGGATCAAAAGGACCTGAAACAAAGGCTGGTGTGTCACTTACCGAAGCAACCAAATTGCAATGAAGTGTGGCCAAGTTTAAATTTATAAAGTGCCATTACTACCTTTAACTACTAATATAGCTAGGGTGAGTAGGGATCGTCCTAAGGGATCGGATGCATGTTTGGAATGGAAACAAGGTCGGATTAGTAGGTCGAGTGATCAAAAGGTGTTTTGATTGGTTAATTAAACTACAATGTAAATAAATTCAATACAAGGCAATTAAAATAAATAAAGAATAGAGAACAAGAGTGAGAGATCTTGGGATCTAGAGGTCACCACTAAACATCACCTTTCTAGACACTCAATGTGTAATGAATGAGGGGAAATATATATTGCAATACAAAGAGGTGTGATTAATTGAATCAACAAGTATAGATGACTAATTAAGTATACATTGTTTAGACAACCTAGTGAATAGCACAATATATCAAACTAAGCCATTATTCCTTCCTTTAAACTCACAATCAACATACTAACAAGTTAGAGAACTATACTACTTGCATTCATAAGTATGGAACATCAGACAATAAGCATGGATTGTCCTCTTATCTAGGAAAATAAGGCAACTATACTACAACTAAGCTAGAGGCATGAAAATTAAACTAACTAAACTAAGGTAGAGGCACAATCCATCAAGAAATGAGTATGAACCATCAAACAAATCACAAGAGTATTCTATTTAAACACTATGCCTTGACAATCTCTAAATTCATAGCATCAACACACATAGACATGTATCAATATCACAAAACCAAGAGATAAACGCATGAACATCTATTCTAGCATACATAGACATATGAATAGAATGAAATGATCAATTGGAAGTATTAAACAACATAAATCATTGTAAAAATAAGATTCATATATAAATCAAATGTCAATACAAGATTACAACACAAATCTCCTCAAAATACAAAACATTAAGGTCTCGAAGGCATGCTTAGGACTAACTCTAGCCCCAAGAAGATGTTTAGCCATTCATTGATGTAGTCATCTAATCCTCAAGGGCCATCTCCATGGTCAGAAGTGTCATCTCCTTGATGGAAATCCTAAATGATTGGAAGAACTCCCAAATAGTATACGTCTCTCTAATCTCTAGCCTCCTCTCCAAGATTGTATATGATGATATGATGTAAAAATGGCTCAAAATCCTTATATAGGTAGCTCAAGTGTCACACCTAATGGTCAGGTCTCGTGCACTAAGGCCCTCTCAATGATTGCACCACGAGCCATCTTTTAATGAGTAGAACTCTGCTTTATTTCGGACTTGAGAAGGTTCGATCGATCAAATTCAGATGAGATCGATCGAACTAAGGCCAGATCAATCGAAGTAAGGCCAGATCGATCAAATCTTGGTGGCACCTTTTTGGAAAGAGACAAATCTAAGATATTTTTGGGATATTTTGGGAAAAAGAAAAAAGTAGTAAGTTGGGATAAGATCAAGGAAGTTCGATCGATCTGAAGAAAGTTGGATCGATCGAAGATGAAAATTCTTGAGGATAATGACAATGGGTTTGATCCATCTTGGCAAGGCTGGATTAATTATTGTGAGATCGATAAAAAATATGTCTGATCGATTGAAACTTACTGTTTTCCACCACTTTGCTTCCACTTTGCTCCGTTCTTCCATTTAGCTTGAGATTGCTTCTTTTATGCTTTAATTTGGCTGAATTGACTTATTTTGGGGATAAGCGCCAGAAAAGGGTAATAACATGAAATTAGTCTAAAACGGAAAAATAAGATAGATAAAGGTTCTAGAATACTCAAGTTTAAGGGGTTTAAATGCACACTTTTCAGCGCTCATCAAAGGCATCTACTACATTCAGGCCTGAAGCTTTAGCTGGAGCAGCTGAAGAACTTGAAGCTGGAAGATCCCCCTGATGACTTTTCACCATTTCAGCAAACAATACCTCAGCTTCCTGGGACTTTGAACCTTCAGCATAAGGGAATGTCACTTCCATGTTTCAGTCAAAAGCATCCATATCCTTTAGCTTATCACCTGAGCCTTGTGAAAAGCCGAATCTGAAAGCCCTGGCATTAGACAGACGCATCAGAGAGGAATAACGATCCTGCATTTGCTTTCCAGCGGTTATGCAAGTATTAACCGAGTCCCTTCAGCGCTGGTTCTCAGCCTCCAATTCACTTACCTTAGCTTCAGAGGTTACAAGCTTACCCTTGTATACATCTTTAACATCATAAGCCATCTTGACATCTAGAAGTGCATTAGAAAGTTTCTTCTCCGCAGCAGAAAGACCCTTCTCCATCTGTCGAATAGAGAGGGATTGGGCCTCAGCAGTTGCACACAAAGCCATAGTATGGTATAGACTCTACAGAACAACCAGGATGCGAGTAAAACAAAGTAGCAAGATAAAAATAAGGAAGAATGGAGCAAAGAGGTAGGACAAACCTCCATAGCACGAATAGGGGCAGCTGGAAGAAGTTGTTCCAAACCCATATTTCCCATTAATTCTTTATCCTTGTGTAGCCACATCCCTCGAGCGACTGCCAATGTAGTAGAAGGGTCCGTGATTTCGAAATCTCCAGAATGAAGAATGGATTTATCAGCCCTAGAAAAAGTTGGTCTCTAAGGTTCTTCTTTATCTGCCAAGACAAAAACCCGAACTTCTTCTTCAGGTTCCACTTCCTCGCCTTTCTTTCCTTTATTCTTGCCAAGGTCAATGCCTTTACCTTTGGCAAAAGAAGGAGGATTCCTCTTAGCTTTTTTCTTTAAATGAGCATCTAAGGCCTTATTCTCTTGCTCAATAGAGTGTATAACCAACAAAGGAGCATCTTCTACGGCCTTCTTCTAGATAGCTTCAGCTCTTCTCTTTTCATTATCGGTCAAATGAAAGGAGTCAAAAGAAGGAAGCAACAAGTCCATGAGATCAGCCGCTGAAGCACTGGATACAAGCTCCTTGAGGTTGGAAGAAGAAAGGAGGTCCTCTGCAGAAGGAAGGTCGTTCCAAACTTGTTCCTCGAGGAAAACAAGTCTTTTCTTACCCACTGAAGACGGAAATGACACTAAAAAAAATCAAGAAATTCATAAATACGATGAAAAAGTAAAACCTGGCATGGGAAACAACCAGAGCATTTTGGATGAAAGGAAGAGAGACTTTATATACCTAAAATCCCAAATTTCTGAGGGATAGGAAGTTTCTTTGATTGGGGTAGAGACCAATTTCCCTTAATAATTATCATTCTCTTTTTCCATCTCTTTTTAGAAGTAGGAAGGTCTGTGCATATCCTCTGTTGAAGAGACGAAGTGAAATAATAACGGCCAAGTTCGGTCTGATGTCTACAAATGGTATTGCTAAACAACAAGTCAACAAGGTTCAGATCAATGCCTTTTAACCTTCGGCGAACAAGAAGAGCCGACACTATCCTAAGAAAATTAGGGTTTACCTGGAGAGGGGCAATCCTTAACTTATTGAAAACTAAGTGATAGAAGGGATAAAGGGGGAAACGAAGGGTATTAAGATGCCCCACAGATAGAAGCAGTTCATTTTTACCTACCCCTCCGCCGGAACTAAAATCGGCATCGGCTGGGTATTCAACTATCTCTACCCCCTCAGGGATCTCAAATTCTTCCATTACGGAATCAATGGTGAACTTGAGGTGCCGGACGAACAAAATCACTTCCCTTTCCTTTTTAGTAAAGATATCGTCAGATCCAGAAGTGGATTCCTCTTCTTGATACGAGGAATTATCTCCTCTCACGACAGAATCATTCTAAACCTCAAGAAGGTTAGAAACCTTTAGAGGTGGGACTCTATGAAGAACAAAAGATGCTAAAGGTGTAGTCTCTATAATGACCCTGTCATTTTCCTTCATTTTTTTTTTTTTTTTTTCTCAAATTTTACGGATATTTTTTTTCCATTGATTTTTCTTTTCTAAGTTCGGGTTTTCGTCACTTTGTGTCGTCTCGAGTGTTCGGAAATAATTTCTGAGACTTTTTCCTTTGGATTGATAACTTCCTTGTGAGGACCGCGTCATTTTCACATTTTTTTTTTCAACGCTTTTTTATTTTTCGTCTTTTTCCCATTTTCGTCTTCCTTCGCGTAACCTCACTTCGTGTACTCGGATTTGATCCTGACTTTGCATGCATCCATGATACATTATTTCCATGATATTTGTATTTTTATTTTTTATAGAAAAGCATGCTAGTTGCGTACTTTTTCGTAAAGGGTAGGGATGTATAGTTTCTTTGGAAACATTATTTGTTTTTTGGGTTTTTTTCGTAATTATGGAAAGTAATTATTTTTCTTCTTAGGGACCTTTTTGCAATTTATTTTGGAAGATATTTTCAAAAAAGACCTTTTTGTAAATATCAAAAAAGTGTGACAAGTGCCGTACTCTCATTGGTCCACTTGTAAACATCTTATTGGTTCATACTTGGAAGCGTTGGATGATGACATGTGGAGGGTGGAGATTCACCCACTTGTTGACCTAGCATTCGTGCACTTGTTGGCTTGAATTGTTGACAAGTGTAGGCTTTAGATTAAGCCTAGAATGAACCATTGGATTAATGACAAGTGTAGGCTTCTAATTATAGTCTAGCTTTTGTGTGTGTAAGGAGATGGTGCAAGACTAGGTGTGTTTGACTTTCCTTGACCAAGTGAGTGGAGGATTACACTAAAGTATTTTAATTATTTCATTTTACACATTTAACTTCTTCTTCCCCACTTTTAACCCTAGCCACCATTGAAGGAAACCATTAACCTAGGCTTAAAACCTTAGTTTTGATCTCCTTCCACTCACCTTAAACCTAAAAGCTTGGAACACCAAAGGCTTGCCTCACCTTCCTTTATATAACCCTTGAAGGAAATTGAAAAATTCCTTTATTTGCTTTGGATTCAAGATGAACAATCCTCTTGTGAGGAATGGGTGATTTATGTTTATAATCTAAGTTTTCTAATTGTTTTTGTAGCTTACTATAAATTGTATACATGTCTTATACTTAATTTTTAAATTAGTAGGTTGTTGTACCTTACATGAAATTAAGCTAGGACATAATATTCTTGAAGACCATGACTTGATCTATAACTCATCTTAATATAAAGTCATTTGGAGTAGTTTTAAAACCTAGAGATTTAATTATTTTAAATTAATTAATTTTTATTTAATTGCTCTAATGACTTGCTTAAGTTTTTAACTTGATATTGTTGATGATCTTGACATGTTCCTTAACATATATTAAATTGAGAATATTTGAATGAGTTTAGAAAATTTTATTTAATTATTTTCTTGTATGAAATTTAATTCACCTAGTTGTAACTGGTATAGAATTAACTCATGACATGATTTTAAATTAGGCCTTGACATATTCTTTACCATATATTAAATTGAAAATATTTGAATGAGTTTTGAAAACTTTATTTAATTATTTTCTTGTATGAAAATTAATTCACCTAGTTGTACCTAGTGTAGAATTAACTTGTGACATGATTTTAAATAAGGTCTTGACATGTTCTTTCACATATATTAAATTGAGAATATTTGAATGAGTTTTGAAAACTTTATTTAATTATTTTTTTGTATGAAATTTAATTCACCTAGTTATACCTAGTGTAGAATTAATTTGTGACATGGTATTAAATTAGGCCTTGATATGACCTTTGACATGCATTATTTTTAGAACTTTTGGAGTTGCTTTTATAATCTTGAGAATTCCATTGTTTTAATTTAATTAAATTCCATTTATATGCTTCCATTGAGGTAATTAGGCATTTATGTTGTTTTCTTACTTCATTTATAATTTGGAACTTGTTGTATGATTACATGATAGTATTCCATAAGTTGAAGTTATAATTTAACTTGTTTGTATACACATTATATATTTGACATGCCATATGCCATTGTAGCTTGAAGATATAGGACATATATTGTGTCTTTTTACATGACTTGTTTGTCATGGTAATTGATTAAGTGCATTGAGTATATGTAATATACCTTGATGCATAACTTGTCGATTTTAGGAAAGCATGTATGGACATTGGAATATGTTACGGTTAGGGCATAGCTCTAGTACGAGGGATGAAAGCTACTCCGACAACATATAGTGCGCACTAGGTAGTACCTTGCGGGCTAGCAACCCGAGATCACTTGCTTGGTCATTGAGACCACATGTCCTTTGTCTTTCCGCCACTACTTAATTTTGCATTCAATTCCAAGTTATTTATTATCGATTATTTATAACTTGTGATGTGGTATTTGATATTTCAATTTGATATAGTATAAATGTGTTAAGTATACTTGCATGCCTTGCTTTTTATTTCAATTGCTAGTGTAGCTTGAAATGATGCCTTAGTATACCTTACAACATATACGCTAGGTAGCATGAACATTTGTTGATTTCGCATTCAATTCCAAGTTGTTTATTATGAATTATTTATAACTTGTGATGTGGTATTTGATATTTCAATTTGGTATAGTATACATGTGCTTAGTATACTTGCATGCCTTGCTTTTCATTTCAATTACTAGTGTAGCTCGAAATGATGCCTTAGTATTCCTTACAACATAGACGCTAGGTAGCATGAACATTTGTTGATTTCACATTTAAATCCCAAGTTGTTTACCTTGTGAGTTTATACTTTATTGCACTTCATTGGAAGTTCCAATTTGATTTAAATTGCATTAATGTTGTTAATTGTGATTTAGTGTTCTAATGTAGCCTAGGAAGATCCTTTAGACTCATTTGGAACATAAATGTTAGGTGGCATGTAACACATGGATTGGTTTATACTAAATTGCAAAACTTGTAAAGTGATGAGTACTGAAAAGTGCGTATTTAAACCCTTTAAACTTAGGCATTCTAGTACCTTTATCTATCTTACTTTACCATTTTAGATTGATTTCGTATTATTTCCATTTTCAGGCACTTATCCCGAAAATAAGCTAACTCAGCTAAATAAGAGCTTAATTGAAGCAATTCTGGGATTGAACAAAGAAAGGATCAAAGTGGAGGAAGAAAGAAGCAAAATGAAGCAAAGCAGCAAGTTCGATCGATCCAAGTCCAAGGTTCGATCGATCGAACATTGATCGATCTCAGCACTTCAAGATAGATCCAAGCCTTAACCCAAAGCACTTAAGTCCAAAAGTTTGATCGATCCAACATCATTCTTCGATCGATCGAACACCTTTGTCCTTATCCAAATGATTGATCCTATCCACAGCTGCACCACCCACCAACCACTTTTGTCCTTTTCCCATAAATATCTCGGATTTTTCTTTTTCCAAAAAGCTCAGCCAGTTGGATCGATCCAGCCTAAGTTCGATCGATCTCACTTACTTTCAATCGATCTCACTTCCTTTCGATCGATCGAACTTCCTCCAGTGCGAAAAAGTTAAAATTCCATCCCATTGAAAGTTGTCTTTTAACCAATCATTAGGGAATATTGTGTGCACGACCCCAGCTCATTTTGGATGTCATTTTGACCTACCTATATAAGGATAAGGATTGCTTTTTCAAAGGAGAGCCAACATTATTTTTGATATCATCTCTTGGAGAGGAAGTTTAGAGGAGAGGAGGCTAGAGACACCATTAGAGATCTTCATCAACCAGGAACAAACCTCTTCCGTGGAGTTAGCCCTTGAGGGTTGGAGCATCCTCACCATGTGTGGCTAGACATCCTCTTGGGGCTAGAGTTAGCCCCAAACATGCTTTCTATATCTTAATCTTGTGTATTATTGAGGGATTAGTGTTGTAATTGATGTTTTGACACTTTGATATATATAGATCTTGTTTATTCAATGATTTATGTGGTTTAATGCTTCCAATTGGTCATTTCATTATATCCATATGTTTATGTATGCTAGAATAGATGTTCATGTGCTTATCTCTAGATTTTGTGTTATTGATGCATGTCTATGTGTATTGATGCAATAGATTTAGAGATTGTCAAAACATTGTGCTTAAAAGAATGCTTTTGTGATTCTCTTGATGGTTCATGCTTATCTCTTGATGGATTGTGCCTCTCCCCTAGTTTATTTTCATGCTAGTAGTGTAGATGTAGTGTAGTTGTAGTGTAGTGTTAAATGGGAGGACAATCTGTGCTTATTGTTTGATGATCCAAGCTTGTGAATGCAATTAGCATATGTCTCTATCCTTGTGTTGTATTTGGATTGTGAGTTTAATGAAAGGATTAATAACTTGTTTTGATTTATTGTGTCTTTCACATGTTATTTAGACAATATATGCTTTATAGCTTAGATATATTGTGCCTTTCACATGATGTTTAGACAATACATGCTTAACTAGTCATCCTTGCTTATTGAATCAACCAAATACACACACACCACTATTGCAACCCACTATTTGCCCTCATTAATCAATTGTCAATGATATAGAAATGCATTGCTTGGTGGTGATCTCTAAACCTCAAGATCTCTTTCTCCCTTACTTACTTTCTTTAGCATTGCATTCTTACTTAATTTAATTTAGTTGTTCTCTAGTTTAAACAACCAACCAATTGTTTGATCATTCGACCTACTGACCTTAGTTGCATTTTCACATTCAAGTACGACTCCAATCCCTTGGGACGATCCCTACTCGCCCTAGCTATATTTATAGTAAAAGGTAGTAGTGGCTTCTACAAATGTAAAACTTGACCCTCACCTTAATACACACTCTTAAGCTTATGGTAGGACGACGGCCATAGTTTTTGGCGCCATTGTCGGGGATTAGGCAACGTCGTATTTGTGGAATTCATTAGGAATTAGTACTCTTTTGATCGTGTCTTTTCTTTACTTTGATTTCACTTTTCTTTTTGGTTACTTATTGTGTTTGTTTTCACTTGACTAGGTGTATTGTTGGAAAGAAGCCAAACAAAGGAGCATCCAAGCTAAGGAGCAAAGCAAAGCAAAGCAAAATAAGGGAAAAAGCTAAAAATTCTAAAAAAATTTGCTAAGCTAAGCTAAATTTGGAGTTGAAGTACTATAAAACCTTTGTGAGACTTTCTTGACTCAATCTCCTTAGTTAAATCGTGAGTCCGCGTGGAGGCATTTTTCTTGTCATTGCATTATTATTGTTTCAAACATGGGAATTGTGTTTGTGGAGGAAGTGTAATTGTATTGTTGTGAAGGCAAAGTATTTGTTCATTTGTTGTGCTTGCTTATTTGTTATTGTGCATGCATGGTCGTCGTTCATTGAGACCAACTCTTGTCCCTTTTGATTTGCATCTCGAATCCATCGTTAGAAATCCTAGGGGAAGGGGAAGTTCAAATAGAACCCGCCTATAAATGGATGACCATTATGATGATCATGTTGAGGACCTTGGTCACATAGACCAACAAGGCATCCTTCATCCAAATGTGCACAATGAGAATATTCAAGTACTATTAGGCATGCCTAGGCCATACATTCACCCACCACTACAACAACAAGGCCAAGTTCCATTCAAAATGCCAAGGCCCATGTATGCTCCACAACATCCCATTGTCAATCGAGGAATTCAAAATCAAGGTGTTCATGTTTCACCTCAAGTTGCTAACCCACCACTTGTTTTGAGAGACCATTATGTGCCAAATGAATATAATGCACCCACATGCATTCAATTGCCACCATTTCGAGCACACCATTATAAAATTAAAGCACAAACCATTCAAATGCTTCCTAACTTTCATAGACTTCCAAGTGAAGAACCTTATAAGCATTTGGATGAGTTTCTTGAAGTATGTTCCACCGTGAAATACACGGACATGCCGGAAGAAGTCTTAAGGATTAAACTTTTTCCATTCACCCTTAAGGACAAGGCAAAATATTGGTTTGACAATCTTAGGCCTTTTTCAATCACTTCTTGGGCAGAAATGTAACAAGAGTTTTTGAAGAAGTACTATCCGGTTTCTAAGACCAATGCCATGAGGACCTCAATTAGAGAATTTACACATGGGGATGAGGAGACATTCCATGAGGTATGGGAACGCTTCAATGAATTGCTAAGGAAGTGTCCACACCATGACATGCCCAAATGGCAATTAGTTCTATATTTTTTTGAGAGCTTATCGGATAATTATAAGGGCATGGTTGATGCTTCCATGGGTGGCTCTTACATTGATGGGCATGAGGATGACGTATAGCGTCTCTATGAAAGCATGAGTGAAAATTCATTGCATAGAACATTGTCATCAAAGAATGGTAGAAATACACAAAGTAGGAAGAATGTTGGCTTACATCAAGTTAAACATTCAAATGAAATAGCCGCCGAAATGAAGTCTTTGTCTCAAAGGTTTGATCTATTTTTGATTAACCAAAACTCAGCGAACCAAGTATCTTCCTTTCCTAACCATTCTCATCGTGCATCAAATGAAATATGTATAACTTGTTCTAGTGTTCTTCATTCTACTTCTCATTATCCTCATGGACAAGTGCAAAGTGAACCTAATGAGCAAGTCAATACAACTTTTGTGAACCAAGGGAACAATCCTTATGGTACTCATTACAATCCAAGTTGGAGAAATCATCTGAACTTCTCATGGAAAAACCAAGGGGAAGGCTTAAACCCTTCCCAAGGCGGTTTCCAAGGGAAATACATTCCACCTCCACTTCAAAACTAAGGATCCCAAGGTTATAGGCCATACCAATCACAAGGGAATCAATTCTCTAATTCTCATTTTCCCAACCAATCATATTCCTAAGGTAATTCTCGAAGTCCCGCTTTTGAAGAGAAAGTTTTAAATGCTTTGGGTACTTTAGAGGCTAACACACAATTACTTCATTCTCACTCTCAATCCATTGTAAAGGTAGAAACCCAAGTAAGGCAAATAGCTAGCACTCTTAATGCTAGAGAGGAGGGAAAGATGCCTATTAATGCCCCGCTTAAGCAACAATGTGTTGTGGAAACCCAATCCTCATTGGAGGGGTGTACCATAGAATATGTTAATGCGGTGACCACCTTGCGGAGTGATAGAGTTGTAGATAATCAAGTAGAAATGACCAATGAAGAGGTGAACCGGTGCAACCACAAGTTATCATCCGTCCTGTTTCACATTCTATTCCTCCTTCATTGCATGTGCATGATCTTATAAATGAGAAAGCTGAAAAATGTGATTTGAAAAGCGATCTTGAAAATGATCCATTGAAGAAAGTTTTGAAAAATGATGTTGAGAAAATTTTGTTGAAAAGTGAATTGAAACCTAATTTGAAAACTTCTTGTGTTGAAGAGAGTTTAAAAGAAAATTCTCAAAATGTTTTCGAGCCAAGAGCTCCATTTCCGGACGCCTTGAAAGGGTCCATTTCAAAAGAAAAGCAAAAAGTCAAGACCAATGAGATTTTGGAAATGTTTAGGCAAGTAAAAGTTAATCTCCCACTTTTGGATGCAATCAAGCAAATTCCGGCTTATGCCAAGTTTTTAAAAGATCTTTGCACCCAAAAGCGAAAGAATAAAAGCCAATCACCAAAAAAGGTGGTTTTGACCGAGCAAGTAAGCTCAATTTTGCAACATAACACTCTTCCAAAGTTTAAGGACCCCGGTTCACCCACTATATCATGCATCATTGGTGAACATATCATTAATCGGGCGCTTCTTGACTTAGGAGCAAGTGTTAACCTTCTTCCTTACTCGGTTTATGTCAAACTAGGCTTATGTGAATTGAAACCGACGTCGGTAGTTTTGCAACTTGTTGACCGATCCATTAAAAAGTCTAGAGGTGTCATTGAAGATGTTTTGATTAAGATTGATAAATTCTTCTTTCCCGTTGATTTCGTTGTCATAGACACGGAACCGGTTTCCAATCCTAAGAGCCAAATTCCCGTTATCCTTGGCCGTCCTTTCTTGGAAACCGCTAACACCAACATAAATTGTAAGACGGGGATAATGAAGATTTCATTTGGCCACATGAAGGTGAAGTTGAATATCTTTAATCCCACACCCAATTCATTTGACAAATATGAAGGAGAGGTCAATGTTGTAGAAAAGTGTCATGATCTTCAATGTCAAGGAAATGAACTTTTGTGTAAAACCAAAATTTCTAAAGTTTCATCTTCAACCTTGCATTCTAAAAGTCTTGTTTCAAACTCTTGTTTTGAAAGGGCGTGGAAGCCCAAAGGTTGTAATTGCATAGATAAAGGATCAAAAGCCTCTTTTGAGCTTGATCCAACAAGTTCTTCAAATGACCATTTGTTGGGTAGAGTTCAAAGCATCCATCACCCCAACAAGGAGGGGATGCATTATAAGATCTTTGATCCGGGCTAAAAGAGCCCAATGTCTTGCTAGAGACGTTAAAGACTAACAAAAGGTATTCGTAGGGTGTCAAAACCCTATTCCTCCCCCATTTCTATCTTTCATTTCATTTCTTGCGAAGTCTAGATACTTGTTTTTGGTTCATATGCATTTCAAGGAACTTTGGTGAGGATTGCATAAGCTTTCATGTCATTTTTGAGTATTCTGCATAAGTTCGATCGATCTCATACCTGAGTTCGATCGATCGAACTTCTATTTGAATCCAACACTTAGAAAATTTTCAAGCCTGCATCCAAATAGGCTCTCTGTCCCATCGATCCAAGAAAAATCTGCGATCTTAGTTCTCAGTTGGATCGATCATAGGACCTTCGATCGATCCAACTATCCTGTTCAATTGATCTTGAGTGTTGACACTTAGAATATTTTTGAGCCTGCAGAACCTGTATCCAAATCACCTCTCTGTCCCATCGTTCGAACTAATTCTCAGATCGATCAAGAGATATTCGATCGATCCAACATCCAAGTTCGATTGATCTCATGCCTCAACACTTAGAAAAAATTTGAGCCTGCATCTACTTGCATATTTTCAGCTCTCTGTCTGATCGTTCGAAACATTCCAAAATCGATCTGAAAGTTCTTCGATCGATCCAACTTCCCAGTTCGATCGATCTCATGTTCCAACACTTAGCCAAATTTTTGAACCAAAAACCTGCATATTTTTGCTTTCTGTATGATCGATCGAACTCTTGTTTCGATCGATCACAAATCTTCCTTTCATTGTTTTAACTTTAGTTTGACTTTTCAACTTTTCAAAAATCCAAAAAATATTTTCATTTTTATTTTATTCTATTTTCACTCTCATTTTATTTTGTTTCAATTTTCAACAAGTTTTCAAAAATTCAAAAATATTTTAATTTATTTAGTTTTTAATTAATTATTTAATTTAAAAAAAAAAAAAAAAACCAAAAATACTTTGAAAGGAGTTCATCAAAGTTCGATTGATCACAACTCATCTTCGATCGATCGAACTAGTCGGAAAATATTTTTAAAAAAAGATCCAAGGGTCTTAAGATCGATCATTTGGATCGATCTCAACACATCAAACCCTAGCCTCTCATTCCCTTCTACTGCAAATCATCTCCCCTAGCTCATATCTTCCATCTCCGGCGAGAACCAAGCTTTTCTCTCTCTCTCTCATCTCGATTTCATCCCTCCCTCTTTGCCGCCATATCTCCCTTCGATTTGGGTAAGATCCGAGACTTCACTAGTCGATTTCAAACTTCAATCGCGTGCATACATGGTTTATATGTTTGATTCATGCTTTATATGAACCTCCATTGTTGATGCTTGAAATATGTATATATATATATATATATGTGTATGTATATCGTTGTATATATTTTTGATATTTTTGTTTGATTTGGGAGTATGGGCCATGTTTGGGTGATGGGAGTTGTTGATTTGATGTGTTGTAGGACCCACGAACACGTTCGTGTGGGCCCCGTTCTTTAAAAGTCATAGATCTGTGACTGTTAGGTTTCATCGTCGCACTGTTCGATTGATCGAACAAATTTATGATCGATCGAAAATTTACGATCGATCAACTCAACCTTCGATCGATCCAACTTTTGTGATCGATCTCATTTTTTTTTATGATCGATCGAATTTCACAGATCTCATTTACACACTCCTTGGATCGATCTCATTTTTTTTTATGATCGATCGAATTTCACAGATCTCATATACACACTCCATTCTTCTTATCTTATGTTCATGTTACCTTATATATGCCCAATGTCTGTGATATTCCACATTGGATACATTTCATACTCACATTGTTTGGCATGTTTCATATTCTGCCACTTGCATAGAATCATGCGATATCTTGTTTTGTCTATCTTATTTGACATACATGTTTCTATATTGTGCTTTATATTCTATATATGCTGGCACTAACTCTTGAAATTCTATTTGCAGACTATGGCTCGCGTTAAGACTGTAGCACGTAGACACCGTCACGGCACCAGACGCAGACTTGACGACAGGGCCGGTCCATCTCATGTCCGGGATCCTAACCCCGAGCACACACAGAGGAGAATGCGCAGCCCTCTCATACAGAGGAGCCATTACACCCTACTCTACCCCAGTTGCCAGCTTGTCCAGCATTCACTCCATCACCATCTCCACCGCATAGAGGCGCTGAGCAGCCAGCTCAGCCGGTTTTACCTGTTCAGCCAGCTCCTTTACAGCGCGATAGACTCGCGCCTCGATATGCACACATGACTATCGACCACGAGTCAGCATTCGACACCGCATTCTTCTCCAGATAGGTGCTGACTCGATTTGGCTACCAGGACATCATTTAGCGGGGCCTCTCAGCTATTCTTGCCCCAGTCACAGAGCCGATCTACTCGCGACTGGTACGGTTGTTCTACCAGAACCTCCGACCGTCGCCGCGCACTACAGCCGAGCTCATCACCTTTATTGATGGCCATGAGATCACCATTACAGTGGATACTCTGGCCCGTTCGACTCGTTGTCCACATCGGTGCCCGCCCGAGCTACAAGAGACATATCCCAGGCTCCACAGGCCTGCTTACGCCGATATGGCGGTTTTTCTCACAGGTCACCATACCGGTGGCGAGACTTTCGCCACCCTCACATATCTTCCAGACGACCTTTGGTTCATCGATTCTGTGCTTTTCCGGAACATATACATGGCCGGACACAAGATTCAGAGACGGGGTGACTATCTAGAAGCCCTGTACGCCTTCTATACCGGCCACTGGGTGTATATTCCTGCGCTCATCTGGAGCATGATGAGGAAGCTCTACGATGAGTACGTCAGCAAGGAGGCACCCGGAAGGGCCAAGTCTCTTCCATTCAGCCACCTCATCACCCAGATTCTCATAGACCAGCGCTATCCCATCCACCCGCAGGAGGACCCCGAGACTTCCTTAAGAAGGACTGGGATAAGAACTACAGAGCTATTATCACTCGCCTACAGACCCATGCCGTACTGGCGGCTGCAGAGCTGGAGTTAGAGGAGAAGGCAGCAGCACAGGCAGCCCCGGCACCAGTAGAGCCAGCAGTAGCAGCACCCGCAGCAGACGATGCACCAGTCGATCCAGCTGTCGAGCATGATGACATTGATATAGACATTGACTTGGAGCACTCAGCGGATGACGCAGTTCAGCATTCTCCAGCCGGGTCACCTATCCACGCGCAGGAGCAGACCCAGGAGCTGTCTTCTGACTCCTCCATACCAGACTTGACCCCCGGCTTCGGAGTGCGTCTGCAGACGCTCGAGGACACTGTTGTTGCCATTAAAGCTGACCTCACGGCCCACAGAGCGAAGTTCGCTACCTTCCGCATGGATGTCGCGACCATGTTCAGAGATTTATCTAGAGACATCCGTGGAGCCAGACCTGCCCATCCTACCTCATCTTCCTGAGCTCCCACTCTTTTCTATCTTATGATCCCTCTCTCCTTTTGATACTTTATTATTATCACTGTATTATTTTTACAGCCGGTCTGTCGGCTTTGATATTTTTGTTGTACCTGCATTTTCTCTATTTTATATATCTATTTTTGCTATGGATGTCATCTGATTGTATTATCATATCTATATGTTTGACTCCATCAGGTGCATCACAGTGACTTCAGTGAGAGAGTGCTACCTAATTTTCAGGACCACCCTTATACCTCTCTCATTTCATTGTCTATTTATCCCATTTACACTTGCATGTTCACTGTGCACTGATTATCCCATTTTGTTATCTGATAAGTTTATCCAAGTGCCAATTTTCAGGACCATAGTTCATCCCAAGTTTGTGGGGGCCATGCCACCCACTTCGGATACTTCAGTCCCGATCATTCTTGCTTAGTTGCACTGGTATAGTCTTTCCTTTGTTCTCTTTGCACATTAAGGACATTGTGCAATTTAAGTTTGGGGGGAATGGTGCTCTATAGTGATAGTTTTAAATTCAAACTTTTAGCATGACTCGTGTATTTGAGGGATATTTCTATGATTGGTCCATACCTAGCTATGATTTTGATCTTCTGAGGACTATATTGCTTAAAATTTAAAAATTGTTTGACTTGAGAGTCCAATACTCCTTGTATGCCTTATGAATGCCATTTAGAAGTAAATTTTTCAAAAGATTGATATCTTGCTTGCAATTGTGGTCCACATCATCCTGATTTTGTGATTATTTTGAGATTCACTCTAGTCTTCTACACTAGCACAGGCGCACACTAGCATTCATTTGTGGGGTACATGCTTTGTTAATTATTGAATTGGTTATATCCTAATTGAGCTAGTAGTGCATTGAAAGCTTTCGTTCTTGATAAAGGTGGATAACAACCCCTTTTCACTAAGTAGCCGGGATTCTAGTTTCATCAAGTATTGAACTTCTCACGCCGAAAGGTGGAGGGCTCAAACTTTAGGTTAATAATTGAACTTTATTTAAAATAAAAAAAAAAAAGAAAAGAAAAGAAGAAGAAGAGCAAAAGCAAAAGCAATAAAAAGTGAGGACTTCTCCCAAATGGTGAGAAGTGGGAAATGATTAGATGGTTGTTGTCTTGATTTGTAACCTAGTTGATTTGAACTTGTAAGTCCGTAGGGGTGTCTTAACGCCTAATACCCCAAAGCCGTCTGGTTGGGAGTCATTGACCTAACGCTCGATCTCATGAATCGCTAGAAAGCTTAATAGATCAATATATTGCACTATGCTTCCATCTTTGATCCTATAAAAAATAAAAAAATAAAATAAAATAGAATAAAAAAATGAGTGAAAAGAATAAGCGCACCTAGATGAATAAAGCTTGAATAAAAGGTCCACTTTTTGTCTTGATGATCGGTACTAGATTTGTGTGCTAGTTTGAGGGTAAGGATGTGATTAATTCTTTAGTTGGCTTAGATAGCAACACATTGATGCCGGTTCACTCAAAAGAACTCTAGAGTTGTTTTAATTTGCATGATTATTTTCTTGATGTGTGGAGGACCATACTTGCTTGCTTGATGTTGAAATTTTGAGAGATTGCTTAGAAATGGTTGAAAAATTGTATACTTGAGGTAGTTTTCTCCCAATGCTTGTTTGCAATATTGGTACCTCTTTTGAAAAAAATGAACTTAATGTTTGTGGGTACCATTTCTGGAAACCCTCACGAGACTTCACTTGTCCACTAGGGGTAACCTAGGGGTTTAAAAGACTTGTTGCATGTGCTAAGTGCAATCGTGTTCCCTACGAAAGTGGCGTTATCCATTTATTGCTTTCTAGTTATAGTTGTATAGTTGTTCATTTCATTCCTTTACTTTCTAGTTCATTGCTAGGGACTAGCAATATTTAAGTTTGGGGGTGTGATGAGCACTGAAAAGTGCGTATTTAAACCCCTTAAGCTTAGGCATTCTAGTACCTTTATCTATCTTACTTTACCATTTTAGATTGATTTCGTATTATTTCCATTTTCAGGCACTTATCCCGAAAATAAGCTAACTCAGCCAAATAAGAGCTTAATTGAAGCAATTCTGGGATTGAACAAAGGAAGGAGCAAAGTGGAGGAAGAAAGAAGCAAAATGAAGCAAAGCAGCAAGTTCGATCAATCCAAATCCAGGGTTCGATCGATCGAACATTGATCGATCTCAACACTTCAAGATAGATCCAAGCCTTGACCCAAGCACTTAAGTCCAAAAGTTAGATCGATCCAACATCATTCTTCGATTGATCGAACACCTTTGTCCTTATCCAAATGATTGATCCTATCCACAGCTGTACCACCCACCAACCACTTTTGTCCTTTTCCCATAAATATCTCCCATAAATATCTCGGATTTGTCTTTTTCCAAAAAGCTCAGCCAGTTGGATCGATCCAGCCTAAGTTCGATCGATCTCACTTCTTTTCGATAGATCGAACTTCCTCCAGTGCGAAAAAGTTAAAATTCCATCCAATTGAAAGTTGTCCTTTATCCAATCATTAGGGAATATTGTGTGCACGACCCCAGCTCATTTTGGGTGTCATTTTAACCTACCTATATAAGGATAAGGATTGTTTTTTCAAAGGGGAGCCAACATTATTTTTGATATCATCTATTGGAGAGGAAGTTTAGAGGAGAGGAGGCTAGAGACACCATTGGAGATCTTCATCAACAAGGAGCAAACCTCTTCCATGGAGTTAGCCCTTGAGGGTTAGAGCATCCTCACCATGAGTGGCTAGACATCCTCTTGGGGCTAGAGTTAGCCCCAAGCATGCTTTCTATATCTTGATCTTGTGTATTATTGAGGGATTAGTGTTGTAATTGATGTTTTGACACTTTGATATATATAGATCTTGTTTATTCAATGATTTATGTGGTTTAATGCTTCTAATTGGTCATTTCATTCTATCCAAATGCCTATGTATGCTAGAATAGATGTTCATATGCTTATCTCTAGATTTTGTGTTATTGATGCATGTCTATGTGTATTGATGCAATAGATTTAGAGATTGTCAAAACATTGTGCTTAAAAGAATGCTTTTGTGATTCTCTTGATGGTTCATGCTTACCTCTTGATGGATTGTGCCTCTCCCCTAGTTTTTTTTCATGCTAGTAGTGTAGTTGTAGTGTAGTGTTAAATGGGAGGACAATCTATGCCTGTTGTTTGATGATCCAAGCTTGTGAATGCAATTAGCATATGTCTCTATCCTTGTGTTGTATTTGGATTGTGAGCTTAATGAAAGGATTAATAACTTGTTTTGATTTATTGTGCCTTTCACATGTTGTTTAGATAATATATGCTTCATAGCTTAGATATATTGTGCCTTTCACATGATGTTTAGATAATACATGCTTAACTAGTCATCCTTGCTTATTGAATCAACTAAATACACACACACCACTATTGCAACCCACTATTTGCCCTCATTAGTCACTTGTCAATGATATAGAAATGCATTACTTGGTGGTGATCTCTAAACCTCAAGATCTCTCTCTCCCTTACTTACTCTCTTTAGCATTGCATTCTTACTTAATTTAATTTAGTTGTTCTCTAGTTTAAACAACCAACCAATTGTTTGATCACTCGACCTACTGACCCTAGTTGCATTTTCACATTCAAGTACGACTCCAATCCCTTGGGACGATCCCTACTCGCCCTAGCTATATTTATAGTGAAAGGTAGTAGTGGCTTCTACAAATGTAAAACTTGACCCTCGCCTTAATACACACTCTTAAGCTTATGGAAGACGACGACCATAAAACTTTAGGTTATACGCATATCCATTTCCTACGAGTAACTTGTTTACTCACCCTAATTGTTTGGGTTGTTTTTCAGGTAAAAAAACCTTATTTTGGGATGCATCACATCCTTGAACACTTTTGGATACCTGGAGTATATAGCTGTAGCATATTCATGCACTTGTTAGCATGAAATGTCTTGTTTTTAGCTATATATGTCAAAACATGATTAGTTTGTTCTAAATATGTAATGTGCACACAAGTGCACCTTTTGATATGTATTTGACATGTGTGTAATTAGGCCTTCGGCCAAGTACTTTTTATTTGCATTTTAAGTACTTTTACTTTCATGTAATGTTATTAAAAAATGGAAAAATAGCATACTTTAGCTTCACTACATTTGCATGAGTGGTGGGAAGTGTGCTAAGACACATTCATAGGGTACCTTGATATATGCATGAAGTGTGGCTGAGGGCCAAACGGTCTTTTGAAACCATTTTATAATTTTAAGTTTCAAAATTTCTTTTATAAGTCCATTTTAGGTGAATTTGAGCTTTGATAGGTCAAATATTGCATCGAGCTTATATGGGGCCCACAGCTCATTCTCTCGCACTTAGAATCATTATTTACGTTTGCATGCATGATCGTTTTAGCACACAACACCATTTAAGGTCAAATGAACACTTGGTGCAAAGTTATTTTTTTATGTTTTTGACCAAAACTGATCTAAGGGTATTCTGGGCATTTCACATCGCAAATTAAAATTTTCTTTCAACATGGTTAGCTTAGAAAATTTGTTTTAAAGGGGGTTTCTTCTGCGTATTTTTCCAAAAAACGTCGTTTAGTGCCTCAAAACGGCACACTGTTTTAACATTTTTCTACCCAGCACTATTCACTCCTGTCAAAACACTGTTCACAGGCTGTTAAAACACTATTCACGGCCGCGACGACGTCAAAACTTTGTTTCGACTTTTTTCTTCCATTCAGACTCCGAATCAAGAGATTCTTGAGTCTAAGTTCATTAATTTTTCATTGTCTATTCAATGCTGTACTCGATAGTACCCATAACTTTATAAAAATTATCATTTTGCCCCTAGGGCTAAACTTGTCCCCTTTTTATTTAAAAAAACATCGTTTCCGCTTGTTTTCCTTTTGTTTCTGTTGTTTCATGGGAAGTCATGCTTGTGTCTTTGGGATGACGTACATCTCTCTCTAGACTTTGTTTTTGTGTGAAAAGACTATTTTGCCCTTAGGGGCTTACTTGGTCTATTTTTGATCTTTTCTTTTGTGTTCGTTCTCGTTGAGTTCTGTGGCCTTATGGAAGGTCACTTTGACGTCTTAAAGATGTATTGCATCTCTATAGACTTGGTTTCTATTTTTGCTTCCGCATTCGGGATCCGTTAACGGTCAAATTTCATTTCATCACATGACGTACTGGCTTGAAAAACCAAGGCCGTCACAATCTCAGAATCCATAACCTCTATTTGATCGTGAGTGGGTGAAGTGTTCATAATATGGAGTCAATAAGGTAGAAGAAGACTAACCTGATAGTATGGCAAAGTAGCGAATGCAATGAAGGCATGAAAGAACTTTGAAGAAGTTCTTTAGTCAAAATGTCAATAGTCATTTCCAAAACCGCCTCTTACACTTTTCGCAACCGTGCAAATTCAATTCCCTTCTAATTGGGGACCATTGCTCGAATTAGGATGGAGTTGGGGCAAAGTGTGGAAAACGGTGTGTTGTCGCGTCACCAACGTTTAAAGATGTACTAAGAGTGTGAGTGTGCAATGTGGCCAAGTTTTAAATTTATAAAAGCTACTACTACCTCTAACTAAAAATATAGTTAGGGTAAGTAAAGATCGTCCCAAAGGATTGTGGGCGTGCTTATAATGGAAACAATGTATAGGGTTAGAAGGTCAAATAATCAAAAGATGGTTTGTTTGATTGATTAAACTACAATGCAATTGAAATTAAAGCAAGTAAAAGGTTACAATTTAGAATGTAAGTAAAAGATATAGAGGAGATGACTTGGGGTACTAGAGCTCACCACTAAGCTTGACTTCACTATACACTAGCAATTGTATATCAAAGGGGGAAATTGAATTGTAACTTGTGTGTGTGTGAGACATGAATTGAAACTAGGCATGGATGGCAAATAAGTATAGATTGTCTAGCCAATTCAAATGAAAAGCACAACCTATCAAATGAGACCAAAATCCATTCAATGAAACCACAATTTATGCACATACAACTATATAAAAACATACACCATTTGTATTCATAAGTATGGAACACCAAGGAACAAGAATGATTGTCCACTTATCTAATAATCTAAAGCAATTACACTACACCTACACTAAAGACATGGAAATTAAACTAAGTAAGCTAAAGGTGGCACAATCCATCAAGAAACAAGTGTGAACCATCAAATAAATTACAAGAGTGTTCCATTAAGCACTATGTTTTGACAATCTCTAGATTAACTTCATCCATACATATAGACATGCATAAACTCCACTAAATCTAGAGAAAAACACATGAATCATCCATTCTAGCATACATAGACATATGGTTAGAAAGAGATAATCAATTGAAAACATTAATCCACACACATCAAGTAGAAATCACAAGATATGTATATAAATCCAAGATCAAAACATTTATTACAAACAAATCCCTAAGAATATACAAAACATTAGGCCTAGGAAGAAAACTTAGGGGCTACTCTAGCCCCAAGTAGATGCTAGCCACTTATTGAAGTAGTCATCCAACCCTCAAGGGCTATCTCCATGGTAGGCATGACCTCCTTCTTGATGGAAGCCCTAGAAGAATGGAAGAACTCCCAAAGATGTGTAAAAACTCTCTAGTCTCTAGCCTCCTCTCATAGCTATGAGATATGATATGTGTATTAAAGATATGTTCAATCTTCAAGATATGTGTAAAAATGGCTCAAAATCCTTATATAGGAGGCTCAAGTGTCACACCCAATGGTCTGGATTCGTGCATTATGGTCCTTGCAAGGATTGCACCATATGCCAACTTTTAATGAGCTGAAATTTATTTTAATTCAGACTTGAGGAGGTTCGATCAATCGAACTGTGTTGAGATCGATCGAACTGAGGTGAGATCCATCGAATGCTGCAGAGATCGATCATCCTTGGCGGCACCTTTTTGAATAAAGACAAATCTCTGAGATATTTTGGGAAAGAGACAAGAGTAGTAAGTGGGGTGGTAGGTGTGGATAAGATCAAATAATTTCGATCGATCGAAGAAATGTTGGATCGATCGAAGATGATGAGATCTTTTGGATAAAGAGGCTTGGATCCATCTTGAAGTGTCTAGATCGATGTTGCTCTGATCGATCGAAGGAATGTTGAGATCGACCGAACTCGCTGATTTTTCACACTTTGCTTTTTTTTGCTTCCACTATGCTAATTTCTTCCATTCAGGTTGAGATAACTTCTTTTAAGCTCTTATTTGGCTGAATTAACTTTATTTTTGGGATAAACATCTGAAAAGGGCAATAACATGAAATTAGTTTAAGACTGGAAAATAAGATAGATAAAGGTCCTAGAATACTTACGCTTAAGGGGTTTAATTGTGCACTTTTTAGCGCTCATCACACCCCAAAACTTAAATATTGCTAGTCCCTAGCAATAAACTATGAAGTGAAGAAATGAAATGAACGACTATACAATTATGAACTAGAAAGCAATAAATGGATAACGCCACTTTCGTAGGGAACACGATTGTATTTAGCATATGCAATAAGCCTTTTAAACCCCTAGGTTACCCCTAGTGGATGAGTGAAGTCTCGTGAGGGTTTCCAGAAATGATACCCATAAACATTAAGCTTATTCTCACAAAAGAGGCACCAATATTACAAACAAGCATTAGGAGAAAGCTACCTCAAGTATGCAATTTTTCAACCATTTCCAAGCAATCTCCCAAAATTTCAACATCAAGTAAGCAAGTATGGTCATCCACAAATCAAGAAAATGATCATGCAAATCAAAACAACTCTAGAATCATTTTTTAGTGAACCGGCATCAAATATGTTGCTATCTAAGCCAACTAAAGAAATGATCACATCCTTACCCTCAACCTAGCACACAAATCTAATCCCGATCATCAAAACAAAGAGTGGACCTTTTATTAAAGCTTTATTGATCTAGGTGTGCTTATTTTTATTTATTTATTTATTTTTGCTATCCTAAGGATCAAAGATGGAAGCATAGTGCAATGTGTTGATTTATTAAGCTTTCTAGCGATCTATGAGGTCGAGCGTTAGGTCGATGACTCCCAAACCAGACAACTTTAGGGCATTAGGTGTTAAAATACCCCTAAGGACTTACAAGCTCAAATCAACTAGGCTACAAATCAAAACAACATCCATCTAATCAATTTTTTTTTTTTTAAGTTCAATTATTAACCTGGAGTTTGGGCCTTCCACCTTTCGACGTGATAAATTCACTGCTTGATGAGGATAGAATCCCGGCTACTCAATGAAAAAGGTTTGTTATCCATATTTGTCAAGATGAAAGCTTTCAAAGCACTACTAGCCCAATTGGGATATAACCAATTCAACAATCAACAAAGCATGTACCCCACAAATGAATGCTAGTGTGCGCCTATACTAGTGTAGAATCCTAAAGTGAATCTCAAAACAATCACAAAATTAAGATGATGTGGACCATAAGTGCAAGCAAGATATCAATCTTTTGAAAAATTTACTCCTAAATGACATTCATAAGGCATACAAGGAGTATTGGACTCTCAAGTCAAGCAATTTTTAAATTTTAAGTAATATAGTCCTCAAAAGATCAAAGTCATAGCTAGTTATGGACTAATCATAGAAAATCTCTCAAATACACAAGTCATGCTTAAAATTTTGAATTGAAAGCAAACACTGCAATTAACACCCATTACCCCCAAACTTAAATTACACAGTGTCTTCAATGTGCAGAGAGAACAAAATGAAAGAGTATATCAGTGCAACTAAGGCAAAGAATAGCCGAGACACAAATAGCCAAAGTGGGTGGTATAACCCCCCCCCAAACTTGACTACGGTCCTGAAAAGATGGCACTTCGATAAAACTCATCAGATAACAAAAGGGATAATAACAGTGCACAGTGGACATGCAAGTGTAAATGGGATAATAAATGAAATAAGGATAGAGGAAAAATAATGGTCCTGAAAAATTTGAGCAGCACTTTCTCACTAAAGTCACTGGGATGCACCTGATAAATGGAGTCAATCACAAATAAATGTATCAATATAAAATCCAGACATCCAAAAATATCATGCATAGAAAAAGAGAAATAATGTACAGCACATCACAGTATCAGGGCCAACAGGCCGCAAAAATATCATATCAGTAGTAATATAATAGTAATGTATCACAGATATATCAAATGAGGAGAGTAAAGAGATAGAGAAATCAGGCAGAGGAGGTAGGGCGAGCGGGGCATGATTCCCGGATATCTCTAGATATGTCACGTAACACAGCTAAGACATCTGCACGGAGAACAGAAATGTCTGCTCTGAGAGAGACTACTGCATCCTCCAATGCCTGGACACGCTCTCCTAGGCCGGGTATCGGAACTGGAGCGTAAGGAATAACTGGATCATGAAACTGTGGTACATCCTGACCCTGCTCCTGGAAATGAACTAGTAACCCAGCTGGAGAGTGATACTATAATAGGAGGTTATTATTCCAGGTCTATATCCATATGTACTGCAGCGGTCGGTGCGTCTGCTAGATCGTCCGCTGCTGCTGCTGCTATCTCTGTCTCCTCAGCCTCTGCAGCCTCCTCTGTTACTAAGATAACGTCTTCCTTCAAGCTCTTGATAAGAGCATTGTAACTCTTATTCCAGTCATTCTTGCCATAGTCGCTCCTATGGATGAATGGGTAGCGCTGGTCCCACAGGATTCGAGTAATAAGATGAGCGAAGGGGAGATACTTAGCTCACTTGGGCTTGGCCTTGCTGATATAATCTGTGTACAACTTCATCATAACACTCTAGTAGAGTGTAGGAATGAAGAACCAGTGCCCAGTGAAGGGTTGCCAAAAAATCAGAATGCCTCTGGATTTTATGCCTAGCCATAAACACATTTCGGTATAAGACCGAATCGAAAAACCATAGGTCATCGGGCAGATAATCCGGGTAGCGAAAGTCTCGCCAGTTGCGTAATGGCCAGGTAAAGCAACGGCCATGTTTGCATCAGAAGGCCTCCTTAGAATAGGATAATCAAGACCTGGAGGGCAGACATGTGGGCATCGAGAAGATGTGGCCAAAGTGTCGACTATGATGATGATAGGGTGGCCATCAATAGTAGTTCGCAACTCTGACAGATTACCTGGGGCCAGCCGGAGGTTCTGGAAGAACATCCAAACAAGCCGTGGGAAAATAGGATAAGTAACTGGAGCCAGAATAGCTAAAATGCCATGCCGCTCAATGTCGTTAATTGTTGCCCGGGTCAAGACTGACCGGGAGAAGAAAGCTATATCAAATACGGACTCATGGGACACCGAAAGACGTCTGAACTTCCAAATAGGTCGGTCTCAAACCTAGTCAGGCTGGCTAGTGGTGGAGAAGGAGAATATATATGCTCATCCTCATCAGAATAGGATGAAGATGTAGAAGTGGTAGAGGCAAAGCGATCAGACTAAGCCGGGGCTGGCTCCTCATACTCCTGTAATTGCTCATGCTGCTCAGCCTGCTCAACCTGTTCTGGATCCTAGGCATGAGAAGGCTCTGCGGGCTCCTCTACATGCTGTCGTATTCTTCTCGGATAATGTCGACAGGCGACTGTCTTAACCCGTGTCATGGCTTGCAAAATAGAAAAGAAACACTTGCAAAATAAGTTAGTAACAGATATTAGAGAATTGAAGCACAATATATAGAAACATGTATGTCAAGTAAGATAGACAACTCAGAATAATAGACATGAATCTATGCAAGTGATAATGCAGCCAAGTAAACAGTGACTAAGTGAGACACACTAAACAGTGTAAGTATGGAATACATCCAATGTGGAAAATACAGGCATTGGGCATCAAGAAACTAGCATAAACACTATAGATGGTGTGTAAAGTATGCATATGCAAATTTGTGAAGTTCGATCGATCAGGAAAATATGAGATCGATCATTCTCAGATCGATCAGGATTAAGTTCGATCGATTAGAGAAAACTTCGATCGATCGAACTGCTGCGAAAAATTTGAAAAGTCATAGATCTGTGATGGGGATGACACAGGGGGCACCCAAGCAAGCTTGTGGGTCCCCCTACACTTCAACTACACAAAAATGGTCACTTGAATAGGCACGTGACCCCCAAAATCGAATTCGGAATGAAAATATATACAAAAATACATAGATATATATACATATATATACATGTGCTTCATCAACTTCAAAAATGGAAACATTCAATCATGGAAACTTAAGATTTAAGCATGGAAAGCATCTAAAACATATGATTGAAGATTGAAATCTAAAAAGTACAACTCAAACTTACCAAATCGGGGAGAGAAGTGGATCGAGAGAGAGAGAGATGAGATCTGAGATGAGGGAGAGAGATTCGAAGCTCTGGAAGCTCGTCGGAGGTTGGGAAGAAGGGTTGCAACGGCGAAAGAGAGCTAGGGTTGAGATCGATGTGTAAATCGATCAAAATGACCCTTGGCTTCAATTTTTAAAAACTGTTCCCGATATGTTCAATCGATCATGAAAAATCTCTGATCAATCGAACATAGATTGATCTTTAAGAACACAGATCGATTTAAAGCTCAAAACGACACAGTATTTTTAAAATTTTTTTTTAAAAAAAATAAAATAAAATAAAATAAAAATAAAGAAAAAATATTTTTGTATTATATATATATATATATATAATTCCTTAAAACTAAAAATATTTCTAAAATTTTTGAAAATAAAATAAAATAGAATTTGAAAATATTTTTTGTTTTGTTGTTTTGTTTGTTTGTTTATTTTATTTTATTTTATTTTATTTATAAATCAAAATTCAAAAAGGGCAGTCAAAGTCAAAGTCAATAAATGGACACAGATCGATCATTCCAAGATCAATCTGGAAGATTCTTCGATCGATCGAATAGGTGAAAACCTGCAGACAAGTTCGATCGATACACAGAGAGGTGATTTTCATGGGTTTCAAAAACTTCTTAGTATAGAATAAAGATCGATCTGAGGAAAATCTTGATCGATCTTGGAGCACTCAGATCGATTTGAACTGAAGTTCGCTCGATACACAGAGAGCTAAAATATGCAGGAAATTCTCGATCGATGGGACTGAGAGATGATTGGATGCAGGAATGGATGTTTGATCGATCGAACCTCTTTTCAGATCGATCGAACAAGTGCAAAATGCCTATTTTCAGAATGAAAGTGCATGCATTCTCAATCACAGTTCCTAGTCATGTGTATAAACCCAGAATATATCTAGACGATGCAAGAAATGAAAGGTAAAATAGAAATGAGGGAAGAATGGGGTTGTAAACCCTATGAAGCATTGCTAGTCTTTAACGTCTCTAACAAGACGTTGAGCTCTTTTAGCTTGGATCAAATATCTTGTTATGCATCCCTTCCTTGATGGGGTGAATGGATTTTTGAATCCCACCCAATAAATAGTTCTTTAGAGAACTTGTTGGATTTGATTCAAAAGACATTGATGGTCCTTGGTCTATGCAACTCTTGGCCTTCCATGCCCTTGGAACACTTGGTTTCAAAACCACTTTCTTGGAAATCAAATTGGAAGGTGAACTTTTAGAAATTCCATTCTTAAGCAAAAACTTATGTTTTTCAAGTTCATTGTCAATGCACTTTTTTGTAACACACACTTCTTCATACTTGTCTATTGAATTCGGGGTTGGATTAAAGATGTTCAACTTCACCTTCATGTGGCCAAATGAGATTTTCCCCCATCTTACAATTGATGTTGGCATTTGTGGTTGCCAAGAAGGGATGGCCAACAATAACGAGAATTTGGCTCTTGGGATTCGGAACCGGTTCCGTGTCTATTACAACGAAATCAACGGAGAAGGAGAACTTATCAATCTTAATCAAAACATCCTCAATGATACCCCGGGGCTTTTTGATGGATCGGTCGACAAGTAGTAAAACCACCGACGTCGGTTTCAAGTCTCCTAAGCCCAATTTGACATATACTAAATATGAAAGAAGGTTAACACTTGCTCCTAAGTCTAGAAGAGCCCGATTAATGACATGGTCACCAATGATGCAAGATGTAGTAGGTGAACTGGGGTCCTTAAACTTTAGGAGAGTGTTATGTTGCAAAATAGAGCTCACTTGCTCGGTCAAGACCACTTTTCTTAGTGGTTGGCTTTTGTTTTTCCTCTTTTGGGTGCAAAGATCTTTCAAAAATTTGGCATAAGCCGGAATTTGTTTGATTGCATCCAAAAGCGAAAGATTGATTTTCACTTGCCTAAACACATCAATGATTTCATTAGTCTTGGTCTTTTGTTTGTCAAGAGAAATGGATCCTTTCAAGGTATCCGGAAATGGAGCTTTAGGCTCAAAAGCTTTTTCAAAATTTTTCTTTAAAGAATCTTCAACACAAGAATTTTTCAAACTGTTACAAGAATTTTTCAAATCATCTTTCAAAACTTGTTTAAATCATTTTCCAAAACTTTTTCAACAAAGGGGTTATGCATATGCAATGAAGGAGGAATAGGATGTGAAACGGGATGGGTGTCAACTTTTGGTTGCACCGGTTCACTCTCTTTATTGGACATACTCACTTGGTTGTCCATAATTCTCCCACTTCTCAAGGTTGTCACTGCATTGACATGTTCGATTGTGTAACCTTCCGATAAAGAATGTGTCTCCACAACACATTGTTGCTTTGGTGGTGCATTTAAAGGCATTTTCCTTTTCTCTCTAGCATTCAAAGTACTAGCTATTTGCCCGACTTGGGTTTCTAGTTTAGCAATGGATTGGGAATGGGAATGAAATAATTGAGTGTTCGCCTCTAGAGTGCCTAGAGCGGTCAACACTTTCTCCTCAAAAGCGGGACTCCTTGAATTTCCTTAAGAATACGATGATTAGTAAGGGAAATGAGAATTAGAGAATTATTTTCCATGTGATGATTGGAAAGAAGATCTATAACCTTGGGAACCTTGGCTTTGCATCGGTGGTGGAACATACTTGTTTTGAAAACCACCTTGGGGAGGGTTTGAGCCTTCCCCTTGGCTTTTCCAAGAGAAGTTTGGATGGTTCCTCTACCCTGGATTATAGTGTGAGCCATAGGGATTATTCCCTTGGTTAGCAAAAACGGTATTTACTTGTTCATGGTTTTCACTTGGCACATATCCATGGGGACAATTGGAAGTAGAAAGTAAAACACTTGAACAAGTTATACAAGATTCATTAGATGCACGGTGATGAACATGATTAGGGGAGGGAGATACTTGATTCGCCGAAGTTTGGTTAATCAAAAATTGATCAAACCTTTGAGATAAAGATTTTATCTCAGCGGTTATGTCATTGGAGTTGTTCACTTGATATAAGCCAACATTCTTCCTTCTACTAAGATTTCTACAATTTTTTAGGGATAAAAATCTATGCATTGAATTCTCACTCATGCTTTCATACAATTGCCACACATCATTTTCATGCTTGTCAAGATAAGAACCACCCATAGATGCATCAACTATACCCTTGTGATTATCCGGTAAACTTTCAAAGAAATATTGAACTAGTTGCTACTTAGGTATGTCATGATGTAGGCACTTCCTAAGCAAGTCATTAAACCTTTCCCATGCCTCATGAAACATTTCCCCATCCCCTTAAGAAAATTCAAGAATGGAAGTTCTCATAGCATTGGTCATTGATACCGGGTAGTACTTTTTCAAGAACTCTTGTTGAATTTCTGCCCAAGAAGTTATCGAAATAGGTTTAAGGTTGTTGAACCAATATTTTACCTTGTCCTTAAGGGTAAAAGGAAAAAGTTTGAGTCTTAACACTTCTTCTGGCGTGTCCGTGTATTTCATGGTGGAACACACTTTAAGATACTCATCAAATGCTTATAAGGTTCTTCACTTGGAAGTCCATGATAGTTGGGAAGCATTTGAATGGTTTATGGTTTAATCTCATAATGATGTGTTCTAAATGGGGGCAATTGAATACATGTAGGTGCATTGTATTCATTAGGCACATAATGGTCTCTTAAAGCAATGGGATGATTTGCAACCGGTGGTGCTACTCGAACACCTTGATTAACTTGAACCATAGGAGGTTGTGGAGCAAAAATTGGCCGAGGCATTCCCAATGGAATTTGGCCTTGTTGTTGTGGTGGGATGAATGGTCTTGGCATGCCTAATGGTAGTTGAATATTTTCATGATGCACATTAGGGTGGAGGATGCCTTGTTGGTCTATATGACCAAGGTCCTCTACATGGTCGTCATTCAATTCCTCCATTGGTAAAATTGAGTGATGAGAACTACCTCTTCTCCTAGGATTATGAACAATTGATTCAAAATGCAAATTAGGAGGGATAAGAGTAGGATTTAATGACCTACGACCATACATGCACTAGCAAAACAATAACAAGTAATTAGTAATCACTTCGCCCCCATAACAAATTAATCAACAAACATTCTCCACATACATTGATCCCATACTCCCATGTTAGAGCAATATCCAAAGAAAAGTAAATTGCCTCCACGCAGGCTCACGATTTATCTATGAAATGAAAAACTTGCCACCACGCGGGCCGACGATTAACTAGAGATTGGGTTAGAAAGATCTCACAAAGGGTCCCTAAGCAACTTCAATTTAACTTTCAAGTTCTAAGCCTTGCTATGCTTTGCAAATTTTTGGATTTCAGCTCCTTTTTGCTTTTGCTTAGCTTCACTTGGCTTCCTTGCTTCCCTTGCTTTTTAATTCCCTTTGCTTGACTCTCTTAGCTCAATGCACCTAGCCAATCAAAAATAAACACGATAAGCAACAAAAGAGAAAATAAAGTAAAGACATGATCAAAAGAGTACTAATTCCTATTTGTTTCCGAAACACGGCATTGCCAATTGAATCCCTGGCAACGGCGACAAAAACTTGGTGTGTCGTCGTGTCACTAACGTTTAAAGATGCACTAAGAGTGTAAGTGTGTAATGTGGCCAAGTTTTAAATTTATAAAAGCCACTACTACCTCTAACTAAAAATATAGTTAGGGTGAGTAGGGATCGTCCCAAGGGATTGTGGGCGTGCTTGTAATGGAAACAATGTATAGGGTTAGTAGGTCAAATGATCAAAAGATGGTTTGTTTGATTGGTTAAACTACAATGCAATTGAAATTAAAGCAAGTAAAATGCAACAATTTAGAATGTAGGTAAAAGATATAGAGGAGAGGACTTGGGGTACTAGAGCTCACCACTAAGCTTGACTTCACTAGACACTAGCAATTATGTATCAAAGGGGGAAATTTAATTGTAACTTGTGTGTGTGTGTGTGTGTGACATTAATTGAAACTAGGCATGGATGGCAAATAAGTATAGATTGTCTAGCCAATTCAAATGGAAAGCACAACCTATTAAATGAGACCAAAATCCATTCAATGAAACCACAATTTATACACATACAACTATCTAAAAACACACACCATTTGCATTCATAAGTATAGAACACCAAGGAACAAGAATAGATAGCCCACTTATCTAAGAATCTAAAGCAATTACACTACATCTACACTAAAGACATGGAAATTAAACTAAGTAAGCTAAAGGTGTGGCAAAATCCATCAAGAAACAAGTGTGAACCATCAAATAAATTACAAGAGTGTTAAATTAAGCACTATATTTTGACCATCTCTAGATTAACTTCATCCATACACATAGACATGCATAAACTCCACTAAATCTAGAGAAAAACACATGAATCATCCATTCTAGCATACATAGACATATGGTTAGAAGTAGATAATCAAGTAAAAGCATTAATCCATACATATCAAGTAGAAACCACAAGATATGTATATAAATCCAAGATCAAAACATTTATTACAAACAAATCCCCAAGAATATACAAAACACTAGGTCTAGGAAGCAAACTTAGGGGCTACTATAGCCCCAAGTAGATGTCTAGCCACTCATTGAAGTAGTTATCCAACCCTCAAGGGCTATCTCCATGGTAGACATGACCTCCTTCTTGATGGAAACCCTAAAAGAATGGAAGAACTCCCAAAGATGTGTAAAAGCTCTCTAGTCTTTAGCCTCCTTTCCTCGATATGAGTTATGATATGTGTATTGAAGATATGTTCAATCTTCAAGATATGTGTAAAAATGGCTCAAAATTCTTATATAGGAGGCTTAAGTGTCACACCCAATGGTCTGGATTCGTGCACTATGGTCCTTGCAATGATTGCACCATGAGCCAACTTTTAATGAGCTGGAATTTATTTTAATTCGGACTTGAGGAGGTTCGATTGATCGAACTGTGTTGAGATCGATCGAACTGAGGTAAGATCCATTGAATGTTGCAAAGATCGATCATCTTTGGCAGCGCCTTTTTGAATAAAGACAAATCTCTGAGATATTTTGGGAAAGAGACAAGAGTGGTAGGTGGGGTGGTAGGTATGGATAAGATCAAATAATTTCGATCGATCGAAGAAATGTTGGATTGATCGAAGATGGTGAGATCTTTTGGATAAAGACAAAGGCTTGGATCCATCTTGAAATGTTTAGATCGACGTTGCTTTGATCGATCGAAGGAATGTTGAGATCAATCGAAGTTGCTGATTTTCCACACTTCGTTTTTTTTTGCTGACACTTTGCTCCTTTCTTCCATTCAGCTTAAGATAACTTCTTTTAAGCTCTTATTTGGCTGAATTAACTTATTTTTGGGATAAGCACCTGAAAAGGGTAATAACATGAAATTAGTCTAAGACGGGAAAATAAGATAGATAAAGGTCCTAGAATACCTAAGCTTAAGGGGTTTAATTGCGCACTTTTTAGCGCTCATCAGAAAAATCCCCCCACCAATAAAAATCAGCCACGTCATTAGTGAGTTATTATCCCTCTATTTTTCCAATAGCCCTTCAAAGCCCAATCTTTATAAGGCCCAAATAAAATCATCCTTAGCCCAAAAGTTATTCGGCCCGTTATAAGACTAATCCGGTCCATTCACATTACACCTAAATATAGTCTGGATTAGTAAAAATCCTGTATCGCAAAGGTCCTTTATAGAAAAAATTTCTACATGGGAAAAGTTCTGCATGGAAAGAATTACAGAAGGAAAGAACCTTTTATGCAATAAATTGTATATGGAATAAATATTATTTGGAAGAAACGTGGAAGACAATCATAGCGAATCCTACCATAAATTTACCTCAATTTGTATATAAATAGAGGCACAAACTCCAATAAAGATCATCGAGCAATACAAGTTTTTCTTTGAATTGTTCTTATTATTAATTGTTCTTTTATTTGAGTGAGTTGTATTTATTCTTTTGGCTTTTTAGTTAAACGAATTTTTGCACCAACACAAGATTTTCACATATGTTCACAAAGTTAAGATTTTCAAACATAGATAAACAATTGATTATTACCACACAGTGCCAAACTTATATGAACTTTATTAAGTTGGGATGAAAATGCACCCCTAAATAGGATAGGTACGTCCAAAGGAGAAGCACTAGGACAAATGAAGTTTTGTTCTTGCTAAACTCTTAAATTCTTCTAGTTCCACGGGTGCTATCCAGTAAAGCGCTTTAGAGATTGGTAAAGTGTCGAGCATCAAATTAATGCAAAAGTCCGTTACCCTCTTCGGAGGTAAACCTAGGATCTCCTGAAATACATCAACATAATTTGAAACCACAGGTAACTTCTCTAAGGTGATCTGCGGCGGTTCCACTGACTCAACATGAGCAAGAAATCCCATGGTCAAAGTTCCCTCTAATTCTCCACAACGAAATCAAAATGGTGACTACCCAGGTGACGATGGCCGCTTGTATACGTCAAAATAATGTAGTGAATGTGCGGTTCAAGAAAAGCCTTTTAGGTCAAATTTAAATTTATAAAAATCACTACCAACACTACTATTAACGTAGTAAGAGTGAGTAGGGATCATCCCAAGGGATTATACGTGTTGAAAATTAACTTCGACTCTAGTGGATCATGATCGACGGATCGATTACAATTATAAATCAACCATTTTGCAATAGCACAAATCATTGTAAAATAGGGCTATTGGTCGGGTAGATCGAACCACTGGGATTGCTAGTTTATGGCAACCAAGGTCTTTGAAATCACTTTTAGAATGATAAAAGGGGGATATAGAGTTTTGTTGGTTTGTCACCTAGTCACTAAAATTGAAATATGCTTAAAGCAATAAATGCAAGGAATTTAAGAGGAATAAATCTTGAAAGACAGGTCTAGGGAAGTGAATTCACCATCAACTATGTAAACATGCTTGCTTGCAAATAACTTGGGGGATAAAATATACATGTAACCATAATATGTAGAAATGCAAGACAACTACAATATCTTCAAGAAGTTCACACATTCAAGAATTAAGTATAATCCATCAAAGGTTGGTATAATTCATCTATCTAAACTAAGGTATAGCACGAAATATCCTTCCTAAGCTATGAACCATCAAAGTCCACAATTTGTGTGATAAGTGCACATAAAGTCAAAAGCTAAAAATAATTCATCAAAAGGGAGACCCTAAGCTATGGATTATCAATTCTTCCACACAACATGCCATTAAAACCATTTCATATTCTCATCTCCATTCTTACTAGTGAGATGTAAGCCCTATAATCATGAAAACATATAATCTAAGATAAGATAATACATTTAACACAATCATTTATTGAATTAAAGAACATTTACAACATATGTAAGTCTCTAGAATATGAAAAGATTACATAAACACTTCATTCCCCAAATCAAAACAAGATTATAGCATGCTTACAAAGAATGGCTTCATCACATCCCTAGGATAGGGAGTTAGTTGCTCATGGATGCAAGAGAAGAAGGAAAAGAGATGAAAACCCCCTCCATTTTCATGCTTAGAGGACCCAAAATACCCACAACCTCAAGAACTCTACTTTCTCTCTAAAAACCTTCTAAGAATGAGAGATATCTTTTATAATGTAACCACCCTCTAATATATATCCTTAGCCATTCATCTACCCCCAAATATGTGGTCCTCTAACTCTAAGACCATTTAGAGCAATCCCCTAAATTAAATGATAGCATTTGGTGAAGAAAAGTGAAACCCATACTTGTTTGTCTGCTATCTGGTGGGCACCCGTGGATGCACGAAGTTTCTACCTAAATCGGCGGGCACCCGCGGGTTCTTGGCGGGCGCCCGCGAGTGCTTGTCACCTTTGCGCACCTTTGGTAAAACGGCCATAACTCCTTACTCTGAACTTCAAATGACAAACCGTTTGATGATTTAGAAAGCTAACTCAAAGATCTAAGTATGTTATGTTTTCATAGAAGTCCAATTCTCAAGTTTGGTCGGTCAAAAATGAAGAACAAAGTCAAACTTCACTGGTGCCAAGCTGTAAATTTTAGCATTGCACACTTTGATCTTCAAGAACTCATCAAAACATCATTGTTATTCCTTTTTGGGAAACAAACCTAAAAATATATAAAAACATGCAAATGAAGATAATTTATATAAAATAATCAAATAATGGACTTAACTAATGCAAATAAGGGCGCTTGAATATGCAATATTCGGCACTTATCACACCCCCAAACTTACATTTTGCTAGTCCAAAGTAAAACTAGAATGAAAACACTTAATGAAATAACTATAAATCTCCTCTTTTATGAGAGTGATGGTTACTTTTAGCATATGTAACAAGCCTTTTAAACCCCTAGGCATCCCTAGAGGACGAGTGAAGTCTCGTGAGGGTTTCATAGGAATGTTACCCACAAACAGCAAACATGGTGCATGAAGATGCACAAAGCTCATTTGCAAACTTGGAACATAGAGAACATTGGAGATGGAATCATTATGAAGACTACCTTGTGTATATGAAGTATTGATAGAACAAAATGGTTAATCATCTTTCAACTCTCAAATATTAACATCATAGTCTATATAAATACTTCAATTGTCATATCTATAATAGAAATCATCTCTAGCTTCATTTAAAGTGAACCGGATTCCCAATATGTAACTTTTACCCTCTTGTTCCAATTTCAAGAACACAAGTTTTCAATTCATTGAATTTCCTTTTAAATGAGGTCTCTAAGGCATGATTTTATTCAAAACACAACTTTTGTTGCTTTTTTTTTTTTTTTTTTTTTTTTTTAAATACATATTATGGTCGTGTAATGCCGAAATTCCTTAAACTTTCTAACCGACCTATGTAGCAAGTGTTAGGCCAGCAACTCCCAAACCGGATGGCTTTAGGGTGCTAAGTGTAAAGATACTCCTAGGGCTTAATAACTCGAGTCAGCAAGGTTATGAACTCCAATGAATCATATTTATTTATTTTTATTTCGTGAATGACCGTGTAATGCCTAAGTCCCTTAAGCTTTCTAACTAACCCATGTAGCAAGTGCTAGGTCCGCAACTCCCAAACCAGATGGCTTTAGGGTGCTAAGTGCAAAGACACTCCTAAGGCTTAATAACTCGAGTTAGTAAAGCTATGAACTTAAACTAGTCATTATCATTATTCAATATCATTTTTTTTTTTTTTTTTTTTTTTTAAACATGCAAAAGGTATCCATTCATTAGGGTCATCAATTCAAATCAACTGAGTCAAGGTCAAGGTTAATCAAGTTGCATGCCTCACAATTGAGTTTCCGGTGTGCATATGTGAAGTGTGAAGCATAGAAGAGAGTGATACTCGAAGATAATCTAATTGAAGCATTTATACAAACCATTTTGAATCCATATGTTTATTTCAGATTTCCCCATTTCATAACTATCATTTACCTCTATACACAAAGTATTCAACACATGCTTCAATCTCCAACAAGTTCCAAGACTACAAAATCATTGCTTCCATTTTTTTTTTAAATTTTCAGTTTTATACCAATCTATTTGAACAAAATAGCAAATGCAAACACTCTACAATACACAATACCCCCAAACTTGAATGGCACATTGCCCTTAATGTGTGAAGACAACGATGTATAAATAAAGAGCATAAGGGGTAAAAGGAACAATAATACCAAGTGAGTGAGGCAACTCTGGCATTGGAGCCGCATGCAATCCCATGAAAAGATGCCAAAATGATCTTCCCCCAAACTTGGACATGAAGACTTGTCAAAACACAACTAATATATATATATAAAAACATAGGTCTCTTAAGAAAATCTAAAACAGAATTAATAACACAAAGATGAATTTTATTGAAAGATAAAAATCCACATAAAACACAAATCCGCACATAACAAAATCAGCCACAAGTTAATGCCAAAAGTGGTGCCATTTAGAAAGATGAAGTTGGCTTGGGCAATTCGTCGAACACCTGGTGTGCAAGACAAAAAGGAATAGGGCCAAAGGTTGATTAAAGACGAGAAAACCCAAAAATTTTGGCCTTGCAAATGCAATTTACAACTCCCAAACAATTACAAATCTTTCACACATATAATGCCGTCCTCCATTGATAAAAAATTTAGAGAAAAAGAGAGAAGAGAACTTACCAACAATGAAGGAACCAAAAACCCCTTGCTTAGTCTAAAATGAGTGAATGATGGAATGAAATGGAAGACGGAAGAAGTAAGGATGATAGAGAGAAGGGTTGCTAATGGAAATAAGGTAGGAAAGTGAAAATGAGGGGGAAGAAGAGAAATGGAGAGGTTAGGGTCGAAATGAGGTTGGGAGGGAGAGTTTATAATGTTTAAAATGGGCTTGCCATCCCATTTTAAAGGAAGTGCAACGGGCGGCGGGCGCGAGTGCTAGGCCCACCCGCAGCTGCCCAAGAGGCCATTGCCTAAAATGGTAGGCGCTCGAGAGATTTTGGCGGGCGCCAGCACTCCTATGTAAAAGTTGCCTTTTTCAGTAAATTTTTGGCCTACAAAAGTCAACCTGGGATCAAAGGTGTCTCTAATATGAAATTTAAGCTCTGATGGACCCTAGACACTGTGTAGAAGCTGCGGAACGGGATTCCGATCTCAAATGCAAAAGCGATATTGTAGAGGCCGAATGTCCGGTGATTTTTGGATTAGACGAGAAAGTTACCGGAATGACCTTGAAGAATTCCGCAAATGGTACTGAGACCTTAAAATGACTAAGAAAATCGAATGTGACTTATGGAATGCCGTTCGAGACAATTTCGGAAGAGGTCACATTTTGTCTAAACTTAGCTAATTTTCGGAAAATTCTTGGCTAAAGCAACTTTGGGAGAGGGAAGCTTTGGAATTGAAAGAATTGCTTCCCAGGAGTGCTAAATTTAACATCGATAGCTAGACGAATCTTAAAGTAGGGTTTACCCTACACTAAATCTCTCTAGAGAGTTATGCTTCCCCAAATAAGAGAATTCTTTTAAAAGTGGAGGAAAAAGAGCTTGAAGATCAAATTTGAAAAGAGGTAACGGAAAGACCTCAACCCACTCTTCTTCCTCAATGAAGAACTTTGGATTATTTAGGGGTTGTTTTAGATTATGGACAAGAGGATCAAGTGAGTGCACATCTAGCAAAGGCTCGTGAAGGATTATATTTGGCGCGGGAATGTCCGAAAAAATATCTTTCACACTTTCAACATCCTCCTCACACTTATCCGGTGGTTCGGGCTCAATAGTTTGAGATAACTCAAGTGAGGGAATGGGAGGAGATGTAAGCTCCCAAGAAAGAGACACATTTGATGTTGCGCAAGGAAGAGAGTGAATGGGTGGAGGAATATCAAGCAAAGAATTTACCTCCCAAATAGAATTGTCAACATCAAAATCCTCACAATTGAAATAGGCCAAGCAAGCTTTTAGAGGATCCTCCATTGAAGGAGGTGTATCAATCGAAGGATTCTTTAGGGGCTGTTTTGGATTTTTAAAGAAGACAATCTCTTCATCATTATTTTCTTCATTTTGAACCACAATCTTCAATTTTTTGTGTGGCAACAACTTGATCTTTAACCCCAATTTCTTCATTTTCATATGTGATAACCACTTGATCATTCTCATGATGAAAGTTACTAGAAGTAAACTCATCATTCATAGAATTCTCTTTTGGATTCGCCAAAAGGTCAATTGGAAATTCTTCTTCCCTTTCATGATTTAAAGCATTTACCATTTGTTGAATTTGGGCTATTTGGTCATCTAGCTCAACTCTAGATTGGGAATGAGAATAGGTCGCGGATTGCATGCTAATAATGTCATCCAACATTTGCTTGTTGGAATCCATCGTTTGCTTGTTGATAGACTCTATCATTTGTTTGTTGGCAGCAATGAACTCATCCAATTGAGATAGTGGAAAAAGAGAGGAGGGCTGGAAATAATGATCATTGGGTTGAAAATTGGCCTGAAAATGTTGCCCATGAGATTGTGGGGTTGAATTTCCCATGTCATGCCACAAGAAGTTTTGATGATCTCCCCAACCCGAATCATAACCATTGAAGTATGGATAAACACATGCAAGATATTCATAATTTGTGAGACTAAAACCTTGAAAAACTTATCAGGAGTCCTCTAGACTTACGATTTTCTTAATTTTTCCTTGGCAAGCCTTGAGTACCTAGAATCTCACTAAAACACTAAGAACACAACAATAATCAAAACCGAACAAGAAAATATCCACAAAACACAATACTCACAATCAAACCAAAAGTAATTTTTAAAACCTCAGTCACAAAACCGTTTGCAATCCCTGGCAACGGCGCCAAAAATTGATCGACGGATCGATTACAATTATAAATCAACCCTTTTGCAATAGCACAAACCATTGTAAAATAGAGCTATTGGTCGAGTAGGTCAAACCACTGGGATTGCTAGTTTATGGCAACCAAGGTCTTTGAAATCACTTTTAGAATGATAAAAGGGGGATATAGAGTTTTGTTGGTTTGTCACTTAGTCACTAGAATTGAAACGTGCTTAAAGCAATAAATGCAAGGAATTTAAGAGGAAGAAATTGAGAAAAAGAGGTCTAGGGAAGTGAATTCACCATCAACTATGTAAACATGCTTGCTTGCAAATAACTTGGGGGACAAAATATACATGTAACCATAATATGTAGAAATGCAAGACAATTACAATATCTTTAAGAAGTTCACACATTCAAGAATTAAGTATAATCCATCAAAGGTTGGTATAATTCATCTATCTAAACTAAGGTATAACACGAAATATCCTTCCTAAGCTATGAACCATCAAAGTCCGCAATTTGTGTGATAAGTGCACATGAAGTCAAAAGTTAAGAATAATCCATCAAAAGGGAGACCCTAAGCTATGGACTATCAATTCTTCCATACAACATGCCATTAAAACCATTTCATATTCTCATCTCCATTCTCACTAATGAGATGTAAGCCCTATAATCATGAAAACATACAATCTAAGACAAGATAATACATTTAACACAATCATTTATTGAATTGAAGAACATTTATAACATGTGTAAGTCTCTAGAATATGATAAGATTACATAAACACTTCATTCCCCAAATCAAAACAAGATTATAGCATGTTTACAAAGAATGGCTTCATCACCTCCCTAGGATAGGGAGTTAGTTGTTCATGGATGCAAGAGAAGAAGGAGAAGAGATGAAAACCCCCTCCATTTTCGTGCTTAGAGGACCCAAAATACCCAAAACCTCAAGAACTCTACTTTCTCTCTCTAAAAACCTTCGAAGAATGAGAGATATCCTTTACAATGTAACAACCCTCTAATATATATCCTTAGCCATCCATCTACCCCCAAATATGTGGTCCTCTAACTCCAAGACCATTTAGAGCAATCCCCTAAATTAAGGGATAACATTTGGTGAAGAAAAGTGAAACCCATGCTTGCTTGTTTGCTGTTGGGCGGGCGCCCACGGATGCACGAAGTTTCTGCCTAAATCGGCGGGTGCCCGCGGGTGCTTGTCAGCTTTGCGCACCTTTGGTAAAATGGCCATAACTCCCTGATCCGAACTCTAAATGACAAACCGTTTGATGATTTAGAAAGCTAACTCAAAGATCTAAGTGCGTCATGTTTTCATGGAAGTCCAATTCTCAAGTCTGTGGGTCAAAAATGAAGAAGAAAATCAAACTTCACTGCTACCAGGCTGTAAATTTCAGCATTGCACACTTTGATCTTCAAGAACTCATCAAAACATCATTGTTATTCCTTTTTGGGAAACAAACCTGAAAATATATAAAAACATGCAAATGAAGATAATCTATATAAAATAATCAAATAATGGAATTAACTAATGCAAATAAAGGCGCTTGAATATGTAATATTCGGCGCTTATCAGATCACAAGATTGCAAAGGAGAGATTGATTATTTGAATTAAACTAAAATTCGATTAATTAAAATGCAAGAAAAGTAAACTAGTGAGAGATAGGGATTTAAGTGATATAAAGGGAGGTCTTAGGGTGTTGGAATTACCACTAAGCTCATGTAATTAACCACTTGTTTTCTATTAATGGGGAATACATTGTTGTGAACAAAATGCGACTACCAATTGCAATATTAAGCATGGACCATCAAATTCATGTATAAATTTTCTACCTAACCAACAAAAAAACTAAGGGCCCGTTTGGCATGTGTTTTACTTTAGGCGTTTTGTTTTTGGCTAAAACAGAAACAGCGTTTTTACTATTGGAGTGTTTTGGCAAAAATCGGAAGTACGTTTGGGAACAATGTTTTGTTTTGGAAATGTCGGGAGCAGAAACATGAAAAACATGTTTGGTAACTTCAACTGTTGTAAAAAAAAATATATATATATATATATATATATATATATATATATATATGTTTGGTTATCCTTTTTTTAATTTATTTTTATAAAATTTAAATATATTTATAAATTTATTTCTATATAAATAGTACATATATATTTTAATAAATATATTGAATTTTGAACAAATTCTCACCCATGCACCATCCATTAAATGTGTTGTGGCCAGGGTTTCCTAGGATGTCTCAAAAGCAATTGCAAGGCCATAAAATTATCATTTGATTTTTAATAAATCAGGAATTTTTGGAAGGAAAAGTGACCTTTGATGATGCTTGGAACATTTGGAATGGTCGTATCAGTAGTGTTGTTATGATCTGTGGTACTGGTGCCAAAACAATCATGTAAACACATCTTGGCCTAGTCAAGAAACTATTATGTATGTGTATTGTATATATATATATATATAACCAGGTGCCAACTCTTCTAATATATATTACTTTAAATTATATCTAGGGACTTCGTTTTCTTAACAGTTACCTCCTTGGCCATACCTCTAGAAGGTTGGTTTGAACTTTTGAGCACTTCGCCCTTGGCACCAATGCTTAATTAACGTTGGCTGTTTTCTGGCAAAAATACTTTGATTGAAAAGTAGTAGGTTGGCAAGACACATGGCAATCATCATCTTAACATATGCAAGTACTTAAAATATTTGGCATCACAACAAAATGAGTCCATGCCTCAAGTGATAAAATTATATATCTTCCTACATTTAAATTCACGTGGTCAACAACCAAATGGAAAAATGTCATTTCATTTAACCAGTCAGTGTTGCATATGAAAAATCACAAATTTATAGTAGTAGACAAACAAACATGAAGTCTTCAATGTCACTCCAATCCAATCCACAACCAAATGGAAAAATGTCATTTAAGTAGTCAGTACTGCATATTTCACTTCTCTACAAGAGCTGTATGAAAAAGAAAAAGAAAAAAAATCATAATAAACAAATCCTATAACCTCAACCGCTTCCCTTTACATCTATAAAGCCATATATTCTTGTAAAACAAACCACAAAATCCTATCCAATTGTTCGAAAACTTGTTCAGGTCCATCAGGATGAACACCCCCTTTGATGTAAATTTCTAACTTGAAAAGTTCCAACTCAAAAAGGACAACAAACTATTGAATTCCATGGAAGCAAAACAATGGAAATAGCCCAAGCTTTGTGCTCATAATAGCAAACTATGAATCTCCTTCAGTTCTGACCACTTTTTACCCAATCATCATATCCATCCAATTGCGCTGGTGGGTACAGATCCTTGCACAAATCAACCGAATAACAATTATAACTAGCACTCTTCCTTGTATCCCCACTACAAAATGGACTGTGTTTCCTATGGAACTGAAGGTTCTCCATCAAATGCCACTGTATATTGTTAGATAGATGATTGCAGGCTCTCTGCTTAGCCTTAATTGACTTGGTGAGACTCATATAGTTTGGTTTATTGGCATTGCCTTCCGCTAGAGTGTTGCCAGATCCGGGAGTTCCCGCAGATGCTGATGAAGTTGATGAGGTGGTGCTTTCATCATATGGAAATTCCGAACATGGGTCAGAAGACGAGCGAGCGATTTTGCCAGTAACTGGAGGTTTTGTAGATACCCTGGTTGAAATATTATTTCGTCTAACTTTTGCCGAGTCCTGTTCAGAAGAATCTGAATTAAACCTGACAGAATAATCTTCATATTTCTTAGATACTGGAGTCATCTCTGATGGGTCAGAGCTGAATTCTTCAAGCAGCCTGCTTTCCCATGGCTTAGCCGCCATCCAACCTTCTAACCAGCTCCATCTTAGGTTGTCTTTATCCAGCTTGCGAGAAGACACTAGCTTGTTTGATCTTGAATTTGAGCTAGGTTTTGATCTCAATTGCTGAAATCAATACATTTTAAATGGCATTAGCCTAGATGATATGATCTCTCATTTCCAAAAGGGAGTTTGAGGATTCGAGTACTGCAAGGGATAATATTGTGGGAGTGTGTGCGTTTGCTTGTACTTTTGGAAAGCCAATACTCATATGATAATTTGGATTCGTTACCTATTAAGAGAGGGCGTATGAAATTGCTCTCCCTCTTGATAGCTCCCTCTTGCTTCAGTTGTAGCTTTGTTTTCACTTCATCGATTGTTCTAGGACTATCACACCATCCACCCTATCAAATGCAAAAAGACTTGGTTCATTCATTCATTTACATCTTGAACTACTGCACTACGTAAAATTCATGTGGTAAACATATATCAAACACCATATCATACCTCAGCCTGCTTAATCGGATCAGCTTGGTTTCGCTGTTCATCAAGTAATTTCTGTGCTTCCGAGGATGCCTGAGCACTCGTAGCCCTGACTCGAGCCTGAGCTCGGACAAGAGCCTGCATGCACCTGAGTGTAACTGCGGCTTGCTTTCTCACCTTCCGACCTCTAAATATAGCCTGCAGTCTCACCACTGCTTTCAAGGCCCTAAAAGCCTGTCTTGCCTTGAATCATCATATTACTCCCAAATTAGCAATAACAAATTTTGACAAAAAAGAGCCAAATTTATAAAAGCAAGATGGATATTTCTTCAATCATGTCATTGTTTTCCCTAAACATATTCAAATTTCATATCTAACAATTGAACAAACAAACACATAACACCACTTCTCAAATGATTGAACTCTATTCATCAGATTGCAAGAGCTCTGACCCAATTTTCACCAAAAAAAAAACATTTAGTAACAGTTAAATATGTATATACACATATATACATGTATATCTATAGAGATTAGAGAGGAGCAAAATCAAAGAAACCCATTTACCAGGAAGGCACGAAACATTGTTTGAATACAAATCGCAGCCCATTCTTGTCTGATCACCATGAAATTCTTTGGTGGAGCTCGAACAACAGTAGCCATGGCAGCAGTGAACGCCTCATCAACAACAAACGAAGAATCAGACCGCTCCGACGCAGCCAAGTGACCTCCTTTCATGCCCTTTGATGACAGTGCGAGTCCACCTGAAGAACTCCTCCACAAACTCCATTTTCGACCCTTATTGCCTATCTTTTCCTGTAAAAATCAAAAGACAACGAGTAGTGTAAAAAACAGAGAGAAGCAAAAATAGGAAAACAATTAATTGAAGAAACACACAGATTGTGAAATCAGTAATGTTACAGTCAACATCGCCTTACAGTAAAAAAAAAATGGGGAAGAACGCATACCTTGCCTTGCAGAGGCAGATCTCGGGCTGCTGTTCTTACAGTCAATATCACGTCGTTTTCATCGCCTCCCAAATCGCCGTCTAGGGTTTCAGAGGAGAGAGATGGTAGTCGGGCCAAATGTTGCAAAGTTTTACTTCCTCCACTACAGTTTCAATTGTAACTTACTTCCTCCGCTACAGTGGTTTTATTGGGCCAACAGTATTGAAACACCAAAAAACACCATTTCGGTGTTTCACTTTTGGGCCCAAATTTTGAAAATGTTTTAGCACTGTTTAAAACAAAACAATACATGCCAAACATGTTTTTGGGCCTGAAATGAAGCCCGCAACAAAAACACCAAAACAAAACAGCTACCAAACAGGCCCTAAGTGTAGCACAACCCATTAATTCTAAGTATGACCCATCAAATTAGTAACAATTGTAGCACATATCAATCTAGATAATCATGGAATTTGCAATAATAAGTCATGGAATATCAAATCAAGTATGGATTGTGTACCTACCTACAAGCATGAATTAAATTGTAGAACAACCCATCAAGTATAAGAATAATCCATCAAATTAATTGACAAACCCATTCAATGAAAACCCATGCTTAGCCATCACTAAATTCTTAATTAATCACACATAGACATGCAACCAACATAGAGAAATTAGTGTAAAGATCAATTCCCAAATAATCACACATAAGACAACATGTAATCACAAAGAGAATCAATAGAAAGAATTAATCCATATGAATCATGTAAGAAATAATTCCTAATTTAATCACACATAGACATATAAATAAACTAGAGAATTAATAGGAAGAATTAAACCATAGAAATCGTAAAAATATACCAAGATTCATTAAATTCACAAGGCCAGAACACTAATCACAACAATATATATAAATCCCCAAAAATAGAAATACAAGGGTTTAGAGTACACAAGACTTAGGGCTCATCCAAGCCCTAAGTCTAGATCTAGCCAATCATGGAGGAGGTGGATGTGGTCATGAAACCTTTAAGGGCAAGCTCCAAACATGGCTCCATCTTTTTCTTCATCTTCTTCTTCTTCTTCTTTGAAGCTCTAGAGAGAGAGAGTGAATGGATCTAGAGATGTGTTCTTGAGATGTGCCTCCACTTCCCTCTTTTCTTCTAACCCTAATCTCTAACTTTTCTATAGAGAGAAAATAAAATGACAATGTAAAAGTAAAATAATAAAAAACTCACTTATAAAATGGGTCATTTCCCTTTAAATAAAAGGTCCTTTTTTTAGTCATTAAGTCAGAAATGTAGCCCCAAAAATATCTAATCCCGCAACTATGTGGTAGGTAGAAATCGGCGCGCTCAGGAATTAGACAGCTCACTGCCATCACATTTTCGATCGATCAGACTTTTCTTCGATCGATCAGAGTTTGTTCGATCGATCCAACTTTTGATCGATCTGGGTTCGATCGATCCAACTCTGATCGATCTCACTTTTCTCAGATCTATCCAACTTGGCAGTTTTTCAGCATCAGCCTCCTTTTGCTCCAAATTAGCCTCCTTTTGCTCCAAATTCTCACAAAGACTTAGTTTGACTCCAAAAAGGCCTTAAGGAGCCATTTTTAGCTCGTTTTAACTTTATTGACCTAAAAAGGGAATAATAAGAAATTAGTCTAAAACAAGAAAATAAGATAGATAAATGTCTTAGAATACTCAAACTTAAGGGATTTAAATGCACACTTTTCAATGCTCATCACCAGGGAATAAGAATGTAATCACCCTCTCAGAGCAGTCCAACCTATCATGAAGCTCTACTAAATGAATTTGAAGAACGGTGTTTCGATCACACTTTGAAGGGGTGAAAGCATTCGTAGAATGTTGTTTGATCTATTAGTAATCCTTCTACAGAGATCAATAGTAAGTTTGAGGTTGATAGCTATTGGACAGGAGAGTCGCAAAGTTTTTGGTGGAACGATAAAATGTGAGCCTAAGTTAAAGTAAGTTGTACTTTGCTTCAAATATAGTGGATTGTTTTGCTCGAGACGATGGAGTATTCTCCGAGGTTTTTTCCATAACGATCTAAAAATTTATTTACTTTACTTGCACTTTATTTTTGCTTTGTGAGTTGTGATGAGCGCTGAAAAGTGCGCATTTAAACCCCTTAAGCTTGAGTATTCTAAGACCTTTATTTATCTTATTTTCCCGTTTTAGATTAATTTCATGTTATTGCCTTTTTCAAATGCTTATCCCCAAAATAAGTCAATTTAACCAAATTAGAGCATAAAAGAAATAATCTCAAGCTAAATGGAAGAATGGAGCAAAGTGGAAGCAAAGTGGTGGAAATCAGCAAGATTCGATCGATCAGATATATTTTTGATCAATCTCACATTGATCGATCCAGCCCTGCCAAGATGGATCAAACGACCCCTTGTCCTTATCCTCAAGAATTTCCATCTTCGATCGATCCAACTTTCTTCAGATCGATCAAACTTCCTTGATCTTATCCCCACCTACCACTTTTGACTTTTTCCCAAAATATCCCAAAAATATCTAAGATTTGTCTTATTCCAAAAAAGCACCGCCATAGATTGATCAATCTTACCTTATTTCAATTGATCTAGCTAGAGTTCGATCGATCTCATTTGAATTTGATCGATCGAACCTCCTCAAGTCCAAAATAAAATAGAGACCCTAGTGCACGAGACCTGACCATAGGGTGTGACACTTGAGCTACCTATATAAGGATTTTGAGCCATTTTTACATCATATCTCATATAGAATATCATATCATCATATCTATCTTGGAGAGGAAGCTAGAGATTAGAGAGACATACAATATTTAGGAGTTCTTTCATTCTTCTAGGGTTTTCAACAAGAAGAAGATCATTCCTACCATGGAGATGGCTCTTGAGGGTTGGATGACTATATCAATGAGTGGGTAAAAATCTTCTTGGGGCTAGAGTTAGGCCTAAGCATGCCTTCTAGACCTTGATGTTTTGTATTTTGAGGGTATTTTGTTGTAATTTTGTCTTAACATTTAATTTATATATGAATCTTATTTTTACAATGATTTGTGTTGATTAATACTTCCGATTGATCATTTCATTCTATTCATATGTCTATGTATGCTAGAATAGATGTTCATGTGTTTATCTCTTGGTTTTGTGATATTAATGCATGTCTATGTGTATTGATGCTATGAATTTAGAGATTGTCAAGGCATAGTGCTTAAATAGAATACTCTTGTGATTTGTTTGATGGTTTATACTCATTTCTTAATGGATTGTGCCTCTACCTTAGTTTAATTAGTTTAATTTTCATGTCCTTAGCTTGGATGTAGTTTAGTTGCTTTACTTTCTTAGATATGAGGACAATCCATGCTTGTTATTTGATGTTCCATACTTATGAGTGCAAGTAGTATAATTCTCTAACTTATTAGTGTATTGATTGTGAGCTTAAAGAAAGGAATAATGGCTTAGTTTGATATATTATGCTATTCACTAGGTTGTATAGATAATGTATACTTAATTAGTCATCCATGCTTGTTGATTCAATCAATCACACCTCTTTGTATTGCAACATTGCACATTGAGTATCTAGAATGGTGATGTTTAGTGGTAACCTCTAGATCTCAAGACCTTTTTTTCTTATTCTTTACCATTTATTTATTTTAGTTGCTTTGTATTGAATCTATTTACATTGTAGTTTAAATTAACCAATCAAACCATCTTTTGATCACTCGACCTACTAATCCGGCCTTGTTTCCATTTCAAGCACGCACTCGATTCCTTGGGACAATCCCTGCTCACCCTAGCTATATTAGTAATTAGAGGTAGTAGTGGCACTTTATAAATTTAAACTTGGCACACTTTATATGCAATTTGGGGTGTACACACGACCAATCACACCAAGTTTTGGCGCCGTTGCTGGGGATTGATTTAGCAACGCCGTGTTTTGGAAACAATTATGAATTAGTACTCTTTTGATCGTGTTTTTACTTTATTTTCTTTTTAATTACTTATTGTGTTTATTCTTGATTGGCTAGGTAAATTGAGTAAAGGAAGTCAAGTAAGGGAGAATTGAAAAGCAAGGAGCTAAGCTAAGCATAAAGAGGCTAAAATCTAAAAAAAAATTGCAAAGCGAAGCGAAAATTGAAAAATGAATTGAAGTTGCTTAAGGACCCTTTGTGAGCTCTTTCTTAACTTAATCTTTAGTTAAATCGTTGGCCCACATGGTGGAAAGTTCTTAAATTCTTAGATAAATCTTGAGCTCGCGTAGAGGCAATTTATTTTTCTTTGCATATTGTTCAAGCATAGGAGTATGGGATCAATGTATGTGGAGGATGTTCGTTGATTGATTTGTTATGAGGACGAAGTGATTACTATTTGATTGATTACTTGTTATTTGTTTTGTTAGTGCATGCATGGTCGTAGGTCATTAAATCCTACCCTTGTCCCACTTGATTTCCATCTTGAATCTGTTGTTCGTAATCCTAAGGGAAGAGGTAGTTCTTATCACTCAATTTCATCAATGGACAAGCAACATGATGACCATATGGAGGACCTTGGTCACATTAACCAACAGGGCATCATCTACCCTAATATGCATTATGACAACATTCAAGTACCATTAGGCATGCCTAGACCATTCATTCCACCATAACAATAAGGCCAAATTCTATTAGGAATGCCTCGGCCAATTTTTGCTCCACAACCTCCCATGGTTCAAGTTAATCACAGTGTTCGTTTAACACCACCAGTTGGGAATCCTTCCATTGTTTTGCGTGATCATTATGTTCTAAATGAATACAATACACCGAAATGTATTCAATTGCCCCCATTTAGAGCACATCACTATGAGATTAAACCACAAACTATTCAAATACTTCCTAACTATTATGGACTTCCAAGTGAAGAACCGTACAAGCGTTTGGATGAGTTTCTTGAAGTGTGTTCCACCGTGAAATACACGGACATGCCGGAAGAGGTTTTGAGACTCAAAATTTTTCCTTTTACCTTTAAAAACAAAGCAAAATATTGGTTCAACAATCTTAGGCCTTTTTCGATAACTTCTTGGGTAGAAATGCAACAAGAGTTCTTGAAGAAGAACTACCCGGTATCAAAGACCAATGCTATGAGAATTTTCATTTACGAATTTTCTCAAATGGAAGGGGAATTATTTCATGAGGCATGGGAAAGATTTAATGACTTGCTTGGGAAGTGCCCACATCATAACATTCCTAAGTGGCAATTAGTCCAATACTTCTTTAAAAGTTTGCCGAATAATCAAAAAGGAATGATATATGTATCTATAAGTGGTTCTTATCTTGATAAACATGAAAATGATGTTTGGCAATTGTATGAAAGTATGAGTGAAAATTCCATGCATCGATCTTTGTCCTCTAAAATTGGTAGAATTCTAGGTGGAAGGAAGAATGTCGGCTTATATCAAGTTGACAATTCCAATGACATAACCGTCCAGGTGAAATCCTTAACTCAAAGGTTTGATTAATTTTTGGTCAACCACAATTCGACAAATCAAATATCTTCCTCCCCTAATCATGTTTATCATTCATCTAATGAATCTCTTATGACTTGTTCTAGTGTCTTACATTCTATTTCCAATTGTCCCCATGGACATGTGCAAAATGAGCACCAAGAACAAGTCAATGCCACTTTTGTTCACTAAGGGAATAATCCCTATGGCACACACTATAATCCCAGATGGAGGAACCATCCAAACTTCCCTTGAAAAAATGAAGGGGAAGGCTCAAACCCTCCCCAAGGTGGTTTTCAAGGAAAGTATATTACACCTCCAATGCAAAACCAAGGTTCCCAAGGTTATAGATCTTCGTTTCAATCATCACATGGAAACCAATTTTCTAACTCTCATTTTCCTAATCAATCATCTTATTCTCAAGGAAATTCTAGAAGTCCCGTTTTTGAGGAGAAAGTGTTGACCGTTTTGGGTACTCTAGAGGTAAACACTCAATTGTTTCATTCCCATTCTCAATCCATTGCTAAGCTAGATACCCAAGTCAGGCAAATAACTAGTACTTTAAATACTAGAGAGAAAGGGAAGACAACTCTAAATGCCCCACCAAAGCAACATTTTGTTGTGGAAACCAATGAAGATCACACAGTTGAACATGTCAATGCGGTGACGACCTTGAGAAGTGGGAAAATTATGGACAATCAAATTGGTGTTTCCAATGAAAAGAGTGAACCAGTGCAACCAAAAGTTGACACCCATCTCGTTTCACATTCTATTCCTCCTTCATTGCATATGCATGATCATGTTGTTGAGAAAGCGATGAAAAATGATTTGAAAACTTCTTGTGTTGAAAGTTATTCAAGGAAAGATTTTGAAAAAGTTTTTGAGCCAAAGGCTCCATTTCCGGATGCCTTAAAAGAGTCTATTTCTCTTGAAAAACAAAAGACCAAAGTGAATGAAATCATTGAAGTGTTTAGGCAAGTGAAGATCAATCTTCCATTTTTAGATGCAATCAAACAAATTCCAGCTTTTGCCAAATTCTTAAAAGATCTTTGCACCCAAAAGAGGAAGAACAAGAGCCAAGCACTAAAGAAGTGATCTTGACCGAGCAAGTAAGCTCTATTTTGTAACACAACACTCTCCCAAAGTTTAAGAACCCAGGTTCACCTACTATTTCTTGAATCATTGGTGACCATGTCATTAATCGGGTTCTTTTAGATTTAAGAGCAAGTATTAACCTTCTCACATACTCGGCGTATGTTAAATTGGGCTTAGGAGACTTGAAACCGACGTCGGTAGTTTTGCAACTTGCAGACCGATCCATCAAAAAGCCCCAGGGTATTATTGAGGATGTTTTGATCAAGATTGATAAATTCTTCTTCCCGGTTGATTTCGTTGTCATTGACACGGAACTAGTTCCAAATCCCAAGAGCCAAATTCCCGTTATCCTTGGTCGTCCCTTCTTGGCAACCGCCAATGCCAACATCAATTGTAGGACGGGGATAATGAAAATCTCATTTGACCACATGAAAGTGAAGTTGAACATTTTCAACCCAACCCCGAATTCAATGGATAAACATGAAGAAGTTTGTGTTGTTAAAAAATGTGTTAAAAATGAACTTGATAAAGTTGAGTCTTTGCTTGATGTTGAACATTCCCATGGGTTGCTTACCAAAAAGAGTTCAAAGAAAAATGTGTGCAGAGCTAGTGTTGAAAGGGCATGGAAGCCCAAGAATCATTGATGTTTTGTATTTTGAGGGGATTTGTGTTATAATCTTGTCTTGACATTTGATTTATATATGAATCTTGTTTTTACAATGATTTGTGTTGACTAATATTTCCAATTGATTATTTCATTCTATTCATATGTCTATGTATGCTAGAATAGATGTTCATGTGTTTATCTCTTGGTTTTGTGATATTGATGCTTGTCTATGTGTATTGATGCTATGAATCTAGAGATTGTCAAGGCCTAATGCTTAAATAGAATAATCTTGTGATTTCTTTGATAGTTCATATTCATTTCTTGATGGATTGTGCCTCTACCTTAGTTTAATTAGTTTATTTTTCATGTCCTTAGCTTAGATGTAGTGTAGTTGCTTTACTTTCTTAGAAGTGAGGACAATCCATGCTTATTGTTTGATGTTCCATACTTATGAATACAAGTAGTATAATTCTCTAACTTATTAGTGTATTGATTGTGAGCTTAAATGAATGAATAATGGTTTAGTTTGATATATTGTGCTATTACTAGGTGGTCTAGACAATGTATAATTAATTAGTCATTCAATGTATACTTAACAAATCAATCAACGAATCTCCACATACAATGATCCCATACTCCCATGCTTGAACAATATGTAAAGAAAAGTAAATTATCTCCACGCGGGCTCACAATTTATCTAAGAATGTAAGAACTTGTTACCACGCGGGCCGACGATTTAACTAGAGATTGAGTTAGAAAGATCTCACAAAGGGTTCTTAAGCAACTTCAATTCATTTTTCAATTTTTTCGCTTAGCTTTGCAATTTTTAGATTTTAACCTTTTTGTGCTTAGCTTAGCCCCTTACTTTTCAATTCTCCTTTACTTGACTTCTTTGCTCAATTCACCTAGCCAAATAAGAACAAACACAATAAGTAACTAAAAATAAAATAAATAAAGACACGATCAAAATAGTACTAATTCCTAATTGTTTCAAAAACACAGCGTGGCCAAATCAATCCCCGGCAACGGTGCCAAAACTTGGTGTGTTTCTTCCTAAGGTCGTATTAACACTAACAAGTTGCAATGAAAGTGTGGCCAAGTTTAAATTTATAAATGTCACTACTACCTCTAACTATTAATATAGCTAGGGTGAGTAGGGATCGTCACAAGGAATTGGGGGCTATGTTAATATGGAAACAAGGTCGGATTAATAGGTCGAGTGATCAAAAGGTGTTTTGTTGGTTAATTAAACTACAATGTAAATGTATTCAATACTAAGCAATTGAAGTAAATAAAAGGGTAGAGAACAAGAGAGAGAGGTCTTGGGATCTAGCGGTCACCACTAAACATCACCATTCTAGACGCTCAACGTAAAATGAATGAAGGGAAACATATGTTGCAATACCAAGAGGTGTGATTGATTGAATCAACAAGTATAGATTGACTAATTAAGCATATAATGTCTAGAGAACCTAGTGAATAGCACAATATATCAAACTAAGTCATTATTCCTTCTTTTAAGCTCACAATCAACACACTAACAAGTTAGAGAATTATACTACTTGCATTTATAAGTTTGGAACATCAAATAATAAGCATGGATTGTCTTCACATCTAAGATTGGCCGATGTTAAATTTTCAACCAATGATTAATTTTTTGGTTAAATAACATTTTCTTGTCAACCAACAATCCTTCAAACATTTCTAGTTGTCATATAAACACCCATTAACATTGCAGTCCAAATTTCATATAAACACCCATTAACATTGCAGTCCAAATTTCATATAAACACCCATTAACATTGCAGTCCAAATTTCATATAATAAGTCATGGCCACATGAAACAGATCTTATAGAAGTAAAATCATATAAAATTGAATCAAATAAAGGAAGACCCAACCTCACTAACCTTTGTTTTCGTTTGCAGTTTACTTGAGCCGTCCACATAGCCATACCAGATATGAAAGATGTAACATCGGCGGGTACACGACTAGAACAGCCTAGGCGGTGGCCGGACCGACCCTTCTCGAGAACTTATGCTTGGAAACAGCTTTGGAGATAACTCGTAGAGACTGAAATGCTTTCTTCTGATCGAGAGGTGACACAAAATCTACTAACCTTGGCAATTTAATCACTATTCTCATTTTCCGAAACAGAACTTTTACTCCATTACAAACTCTGAAGATTGCAGGAGGCAAGTAAAATAAAGGGGACTTATTCAGAACTTCACAAGGATACTTTGTGAGGTCTGTGCATGTATATTTGATTGGTGATTGGAGTGTGTATATGAACTGATCTGTCTGTGGTGGATGGTTGTGTATGGACCACTGATACCTCAGTGATTTTCTGTAGGTCTTTTTTTTCTCCCCTTCATATGAATACCACGCTACTTTAAATAGACTCACAAGAGATTAACAATAACTGATGGGATAAGATAGCACATATCAAGTTATATATTTGAATTAACAACTTTATTTGAATTTAAAAAATAAAATAGGATATATCAGTTATCTATTAATAACTAATAACTTTAATTGAATTCAAAAAAATACGATATATCAGTTATCTATTAATAACTAATAACTTTATTTGAATTAAAAATAAAATAAAATAGATGTGATAGACAAGAAATAAGATTCTCGTTACTTTTATAGATATATATATAATACATAAAATAAAAAGTAAAAATAAAATAAATATTTTAATATATGAAAAGTAACTAGAATCTTATTTCTTGTCTATCACATCTATTTTATTTTATTTTTAATTCAAATAAAGTTATTAGTTATTAATAGATTATATATATATATATATATATATATTACTTACATTCTGGGTCATGGCTTTGAGGACACGACCTTAATGGATCATACGAAACCTGGTCATGGTTTAAGGCCAAGACCTAATACTAAAAAAGTTCTATACTTTTTTTATTTTATTATTATTTTAGTTATTTTTATTTCTTTTTTTTCAAGTTATATATATTTTTTTCACCTAAGGTTCTGACTTTATCCTGGACATAACGGCAGGATTCGTATTCTTAATTGGGGATTAAATTAGACCATTTTCAAAATTTTAATCAAACTTTAATGGGTTAGGAATGCAAAATTACTATTTTGCCCCTTCCTTGATCAAGTACTAGGAGTCGCATTGCGAACCTGACTCTAATGTTTTGAGTCCTTCCGAAACCATTGGTGACATTCATTTTATGATCTGGTGGTCTGATTTTCTAATTTTCTAATTTTCCTGGCTTGGCCAAACTAGTTTTATCGAAATACCCCTTAAAATGGGTAGGGGCAAAATTGGGTATCTACATGTGAGTTATAATGTAAAAATGGCTCAAAATCCTTTTATAGGTAGCTCAAGTATGACACCCCATGGTCATGTCTCGTGCACTAGGGTCCCTTCAATGATTGCACCACGAGCCATCTTTTAATGAGCTGGACTTGTTTTAATTCGGATTTGAGGAGGTTCGATCGATCAAATTCAGATGAGATCGATCGAACTGTAGCCAGATCCATCGCAGTAAGGCTAGATCGATCAATCCTTGGTGGCGCCTTTTTAGAATACAACAAATCTCTGAGATATTTTTGAATATTTTGGGAAAAAGACAAAAGTGGTAGATGAGGATAAGATCAAGGAAGTTCAATCGATTTGAAGAAAGTTGGATTGATCGAAGATGGAAATTCTTTGAGGATAAGGATAAGGGGTCTGATCCATCTTGGTAAGGTGAGATCGATCAATGTGAGATCGATCGAAAATATTCCTGATCGATCGAAGTTTGCTGATTTCCACCACTTTATTTCCACTTTGCTCCATTCTTCCATTTAGCTTGAGATTACTTCTTTTATGCTCTAATTTGGCTGAATTGACTTATTTTGGGGATAAACACCTGAAAAGGGCAATAATATGAAATTAGTCTAAAACGGGAAAGTAAGATAAATAAAGGTCCTAGAATACTCGAGCTTAAGGGGTTTAAATGCGCACTTTTCAGCATTCATCAATACTTAATTAGTCATCCATGCTTGTTGATTCAATCAATCACACCTCTCTGTATTGCAACACATATTTCCCCTCAGTCATTGTACATTGAGTATCTAGAATGGTGATGTTTAGTGGTGACCTCTAGATCCCAAGACCTCTATCTCTTATTTTCTACCCTTTATTTATTTTAGTTGCTTTGTATTGAATCTATTTACATTGTAGTTTAAATTAACATCAAACCATCTTTTGATCACTCGACCTACTAATCCGACTTTGTTTCCATTTTAAGCACACACTCGATCCCTTGGGACGATCCTTACCCACCCTAGCTATATTAGTAGTTAGTGATAGTAGTGGCACTTTATAAATTTAAACTTGGCCACACTTTATATGCAATTTGGGGTGTACACACGACCGACCACACCAAGTTGATTAATTTATTTTTATTTCGATAAATTTAATTTCAACAAAAATAATATAAAAGGATAAGTTGAAACTAATACCTATTAAAATAGGGGATGTAATAGCTATACTAAATAACTAACTCTTTATTAAGCACAGGATAAGATTCTTTTGAATTTATCAATATTCATAAATATATAGATTCTTTTCAGTTCAATATTGATCAATAAGAAGAGCTTATGGCTCTTGTACCATGGTTCCTTTTTGGGTGTGTGTGTTGTTTAACTGTTTTAGAGGCCTATTCAACTTATAATCAAAGATCTAAGCTTTTGAGATCAAAACATCTTAAAACTTTGATGTAAAAACACCAATAAGTGAAGTCTTCTCTTTATTCAATAATCTATGAGATTCCACACAATTTCTGATCTTATTTTACCTTTCAACATTGTTATATATATTATAACATACGATTACATTCTTAATAATAGATAAACTAATTAACATTCCAGGCTCACACTGAAACTGAAAATTCCATCCAATGCTATAACATACGATTACATTCTTAATAATAGATAAACTAATTAACATTCCAGGCTCACACTGAAACTGAAAATTCCATCCAATGCTTTCTGCCTTCTTGTCTTAATATCTTATTCACCAGCTCAAGGATGATAAGCAATAGGAATCACACACAAATCTCTTTTTCTGTTAACCGTTGCACCAAAAACCTCATCCATGTCAAGATCTTCTAGCTTCTGTCCCTCGGGAAGTTTCCAGTCAAAGTGATACAATAAATTTGCAAGCGCAAGCTCAACATTAGCAATCCCGAAGGATATGCCAGGACACATTCTCCTTCCAGCACCAAATGGTAGATATTGAAAATGAGTCCCCTTGTAGTCAATTGAACTGTCAATGAACCTCTCAGGAACAAAGCTCTCTGGATCACTCCAATTTTCAGGATCAATACTAATTGCCCATACATTAACCAGTACTTGAGTTTTCGCAGGTATCTCATATCCATCGATTTCACATCTCTCTCTGCTCTCTCTTGGAACTAATAAAGGGACAGGAGGGTGTACTCTCAAAGTTTCTTTGATAACTAACTTTAAGTAACTCAATTCATGGATGTCTTCTTGATTAATAATATTTCCTTTTTTACATAAAAGCTGTCTAACCTCAGCTTGTGCTTTTTTCATAACTCTTGGGTTTTTCAACAATTCTGACATTGTCCATACTAAAGTTGTAGATGATGTGTCAATCCCGGCAATGAACATGTCCTGGAATAGCATTGAAATTTAGTTTAAAATAATTTGTGGAAGTTAATTCATTGATATTGATAGAAGCATAAAGTAAATGTACTAACCATGATAGTACACTTGATGTCTGTCATACTTAAAGGGATCTCAAGATTACCCTCTTTCTGAAGTCTTAGAAGAACATCTACCAGGTCTTCACGATTAGCTTCACCGTCACCGGTCTGTGTTGACACCTTCCTAGCTTTATGTTCATCGATGATGTTGGTCAACACCCTGTCAAGTTTTTGATGCATCTTTTCGAGTCTAGGCTTCAGCCCAGTTATCCAAGCAAGCATTTTAACTGAAGGAAAGAGATCAGCAACATGGAAACCTCCTGTTTTCTCTATGGTTTCCTTGATAAGTGCTATAAATTCTTCTTGCCCATGGACTGTCGAACCAATGGCCGCCTTTGCAATGATGCCGCATGTCAACGAGGAAAGCTTTTCACTAAGATTCATCAGAGATCCTGAATGCATCGAAATTGATTTGATGAAATTTGATGTCTCTTCTTCCCTGATGGGTCGGAATGATTGGACACGTTTGGCACTTAAAAGCTCCAGTATGCAAATTTTCCGAATTTGTCTCCAAAAATCCCCATAAGGTTGAAAGGCAATGCCTTTCTCAGATAAGATATTTACAGCAAGAATAAAAGGCCTGCTAGCAAAGACAGTGTCATGTGTTTTCATCACCTCTTTCGCAATCTCTACCGAAGAAATGACAGCAATAGAAACTTGTCCAAGTCGCAGGTACATCAGAGGTCCATGTTTCATGGCCAAATCTCTTAGGCAGCGATGGGGTAGAGATCCAACAAATTGGTGAATGTTTCCTATTATAGGTAGCTTCCATGGCCCAGGAGGCAGTTTTGGAGTTGAACTGGTCTTGGTTTTAGATACTATTTTGAATACCATGAATAGAAAGAGCAGGAATGTGAAAAGAATTGGGAAGGAGAGGGACGGGAACTCCATCATCAATTGTAGCGCCGCGCTCGAGAATTCACTTGTCTTAGTGGTATGATTGCTTTTCATCCAGATTTCTGCTTGCTGTGGAGCCTTGAAGTTCTGCAACATCCTACCATTTTCAGTTTTCTTTTCTAGGTTGTATATATGCATGGTTCCTTTGTTTTATGAATAAAGATGCTTTAAGTTGTTTCCATCATTTGACACAATTATATATCTAAAATGTTAACCATTGAATCAATTAAAGAAATTTAGATACATGTTACAAATGAAGCATGTATGAACAGGTGAATCAGACCTTATGACAAGATTCTGCAATGTCTTTCAGACATTTTTGACACATCCACCTTCAAATATGACAGATAAACCTTATTTATATTTCATATCCACCTTCAAATATAATCTTCTATCTGCATCGATCACTTGCTTCTACTATGTTTATTTTAGTTTAGTTACTAGTAAGTTGCTAACACAAACTAGGGCATGTAGCTAATTACTAGTAAGTTCTATTTTAATTACTAGTAAATTGCTAACACAAACTGGGGATGTATATTCCTTTTCTAACTCTAACACTCGCAGCCACACATACAAAATCCTACTCTGCCTCCTCCCTGTTTCTTCCCCTTATATGACAGTCAAAATCAACCCCTGAATCCTCGTGGATATTCCTGATGTTAGTATCTTTATGCTGTTTCTACTTCTCAAAAGCTCAGCAAGAAATCGAATTCAAATGTTTATAACACAACTAATCTTCATGCAAATAAATAAAACACACACAAAAGGTGAATCACATATGAAGATGAGACCACTTCATTGAAAGTTTTCTAATTAACATATAAATTATTTCTAAAATGACGAAATGTTATATGCAAATTAGGAAGAGAACGGAGAAGATGGTGATTACTTGAGCCCACGAATAGTTACAACAAATGTGGAAACGAAAAACTAAGAATTGACAGAAGAAGAAGAAAAATCAAACACCACACCGAATTTTATATTTAGGGTTAATTACACGCACATAATTACACCCACACTCCCTAAAATTTGCTCTATTGACACCTAGTTGAAAATTGACCACTCACACCCTTTGTTAGAAATTTAACCTAAACAGGCCCTTACAAGGTGCAAAAGGACAAAATTACCCTTCAATAAAATATTATGTTTTGATCTAAAAAATTAAAATATTTAAATTACAAAATTACTCATTAACATTATTACCACATTTTTCTATGTACAAACCCAGAAATCTGCAATTCTCTCTCTCTCTACCCTTTCACTTCCGTGAGAAACCCACCACCACCACTTCCACCGTTGTCACCCTTTCACACATGGAACCAACTATTTTTAGACCAATAAATCAACCACCACAACCACTTAACAGTCCCGGCACACCCGCCGCCGCCACTTCTTATCCCCGCCGCCATCACTTCACGCTCCCACCTCTCATATCTCTATATATTTATGTGTGTGTGTGTATATATATATATATATATGAAAAAAAAAAAAAAAAAAAAAAAAAAAAAAAACCATAAGATTCACAGCAATCTGAAACCCAAATTTTGGTATTTTATAAATATAAAAAAAATGTGGGATTTTATAAAAATTTGGGAATCGTAGAAAAAAATTCTCATCTTGGCTTGTCCATTTGGTACGATGAAGTATATTTTGATTCACTCTTTGTCCGAAAGAGGGGATCTTTTGAGTGTTGAATCATTTCGTTAAGAGAGATAGGTCAGCAGTACAACCGGTAAACCTTGACGGGACTTTTAAAAAATGAAATACTAAAATACTTAAAATGCCCTCAAGACTGTTGTCGGATTTTTATAAATAAATACAAATTAAAAAAATTAGTCAAAACTAACGACAATTTGGTACAAAATTTTACACATTCTAAATAACATGAGTGTTTTCTACCCAATAAGAATAATAATAATTACTTATAAAAAAATGCATGCATGTACCGCGAAAGGGAGAGAGAGAGAGACATACAGAGTTGGGGATATAGCTCTAAAGAGTTGCCTTGTCTCTTCATTGTAGATTGGAGAAACAGTGTAAATTGAAACATATAACCAAGTCTGTGAATTAGAGAGAACAAATGTATGCCCATATATAGAAAAACTTTTGGTCTACAAAATAAGAGTAAGAGTAAGGCAGTGGTCGTTGTTTTCCACTGGACACGCGACCTTTGAGTCCCTGTCCAATTTATGAGTTTTGGAAATTCTCTCAGTTTGGTCAACGTTCAACAAAATACAACGGCGTTCCAGAAAAAAAGTTATTATTATTATTATTTTGTTTTTTCTCAGAAAGAAATTATTGAATCACCAAATTCTATGTATCTTAAAAGTTGCATTGTTGAAGACAATATTGTTGTCCAATAAAATGTTTCTGCTTAAAAAGACTTTTCTTCAATTACACAATTCAAAAAAAGGGTCTGGGTTCCATTAATAATTCATGTTAGGAGGGCAACTTGGACCTATGTTACTCTCTTTGCACTTAATTCTCTTGTCTTATTTGGGCGTTTGTTATTATCCACGTAGCACGGATAGAGATACAGAACACGAGCACGATGCGATATAGATACGTCGATACGTTAAATTTTAAAAAAGTAAGACACAGATACGGCGTGGGCACACCTACATATATATATATATATATATATATATATATATATATATATATATATATATATATATTTATTCAGTAATAGTATTATAAAACTTTAATTCATTTATAATTTTTATACTAAGAGTTGTTCTGAAATAAATTAGAAAATGAAATTATGTCATTATTGTAACGATTTTTATATCATATATACCAGTATTTTACTACTTTGTAATGATAGTATTCATATTATTTTTAAAATTAGTGGGTAGACTTGTATTAGAAATGTCTTAGAAGTGTCAGTGAAGTATTCGGAATGTGTTAGCAAAGTGTTTAAGAAGTGTCGGCGAAGTGTCCGAAATAATAAAATTTATTTTTATTTATGGACACGTATATGAAGTGTCGGACACGTATCCAAAGAGTGTTGGTGTCCAACGCGGATACGATACGGTACGGCTTTTTCGTAGAAGTGTCCGTACTTCCTAGGTTATTATGAATTAGATTTGAGCTAATTATGTATTAGATTATCTTTTTTTATATATAATTTATATGAATTAAATTTTGGCTAATTATGTATTAGATTAAATAAAAAATAAAGTAAAAGTAAAGGAAAAGATTACCAATAAATCTTAGGGCCTGTTTGGAGTTTGTAGTGTGGTGTGGTGCAGTGCTTTAGCCTAGAACAGAATAAGTGTTTTGTAGTGTGGTGTTTTGAAATGAGAACAAAACATGTTTGGCGCGTTACAATTGCTTTGAGAATTTTGGAACAAAAATATGGTAGAACATGTTTGGCAATGTGTTTCGTTCTAAGAATTATGAGAACAAAACATGTTTGGCAAAATTAAAGTGTAACCAAAATCAATAAAAAAAATATTATTAAAAATTAAATATATAGTAAAAATTAATTATTGCATTATTTTAATATACAATTAATATAACATTTAATATATATATATATATATATATATATATATATATATATATTGTTAAAAATTCTTCTTAATTTATTATAAAAACCAATAAAATATATTCTAAATTTTAAAAATTATTAATGTTGCATATTATTTTGACAGCATTATTTCAATATCGAACTGAAATAAACTTTCAATATATTAAACATTACATGAAATTGTATATATTACAGACATTAGTTTCATAAATATTACATCATTTGTCAACATGCACAATAAAAGTGAGTACAAAATAAAATTAAACTAATATATTACATCATTTATCAACAACCACAATAATCAACAACAACAACATGAGAAATAACATAAAGAATATAGTTATAGTAAGACAACAACAACAATCATAGATCATGTAATTTTGCCGATTTTGTTGAGCTTGCATAATAGTAACTACATTCTCCAACTCTTCCTCCACATGACCACCCACTTGTAGATGTTGGTGCATCTCATCCACCCATATAAATGCACAAACATGTGACTAAATCAGAACAAAGACTTGTATATTATTAGAGTGCACTTGTGACACACACATGTAGTTAAAAAAAAAAATTATTAATTAAAAAAAAATGTATACCTCCCAAGCTGGACATCTATAGAATGAACGTCCATAATTCTTTAAAGTTGCAGCCGTATAAAGATTCATTCGACCCCTTCCACATGCACACGGTGGCCCGTCACCCTGTATCTTATACATGACTGCATATACAAGTTATTAAACTGATCCAAAAAAGTTAAAAGTGAAAATTAAAATAAAATAAAAAAGATAATCATATAGTTACCACTATTTTTACATTTATCGAAATCGTAAATTAATGTTAAAATAAATATTTTATTACAGTTATTGAAATCCATACAAATAGTTAAAATAAAGTAGTTGTTACAGTTATCCAAATACCAACAAATGGAACAAGTATAAAGTAGTTCTTACAGTTATCCAAACATGATAAACATGTAAATCCTTGTTCAATGGTGCTGACTTGCATTCCATATAGTGTCAGCAATATTATCGCGTAGAATATCCATTGGTCGCGAGCGAGACTGCGATGCATTAGGCAGAACATCAACTTCATCATCTCTAAAAATTTCATCTATCATCGCTTCCACAATTGCATCATTAAATATTGGATCTACATGCGCCTCCTTTCTTATAAAGTTATGAAGTGTGGAGCAGGCTAACACAATAGCAACTTGAGCTTCAAACTTATATGGGGGCATTTGCTTCAAGATGGGGAATCTCATCTTAAGCAACCCAAAACAATGCTTAATTATATTTCGTAATGACGAGTGCCTGTGATTATATATTTCCTCTCTACCTTGGGGTTGGCGAGAAGCTCTACGGTACTCTTGGAAGTGGTACCGTTGGCCCCTGTAGGGGGTCAAGAAACCCGGTTGATTGGCATACCCGGAGTCCACCAAATAATATTTCCCTGCCATTTTACAAACTATAAGCCACATTTTTTTACCATGATATTTTAAATAAGTATTGCAAAATTATAGCAAGTATGACATTTACCGTCTGGAGGCATTGGGAAATGCAAATCCTCATTATTAATGGTCTCGTTCAATATCTTAGAATCATTAGCAGACCCCTCCCATCCTGCTACGACGTACGTGAACATCATATTAAAATCACAAACAGCCATTACATTTTGTGTGGTATCTCCCTTCCTACCACGAAATGGTATTTACTGGTCCACAGGCACGTTCGCATGGACATAAGTTCCATCAATTGCCCCTACGCAATGCCTAAAAAAAGGGTGGTACTTTTTGTTCTTCTTTATATGGTTAGGAACTTCGCTAAAATCTGGGGCGACAATAATCTGTTTCGCTAAATCACAGACTTTTTGTAAAACTGCATGGAAGTATTTTGAAATTGCATAGGTGGAGTGTTGAAATCTTTCTGCGACCACACGATTTCTTTCATTATGACCTAAAGTAAGCAAGAATATGCCAACTTGTTCATAAACACTTACACCTGCAGAGTCTTTCAACCCTAATGACTTAAGCTCCCCACATAACTTCAAAAAAACAGGGGTGGACATCCTGAAATTTTCAAAACATCTATTTTCATGCCCCTGCAAGATCTCCATTATATATGCTTCCCCAGTTAAAAGAGAATCCCTACAAGGTTGTTTATCGTAATGTTTCCTATAATACTCCAACATGCATGCCATTACGATAACACAATCATTATCCTCATCACCATCGTCATACAAATCAATTATTATCCTAATATCCATCTGTATAAGTCAAAATTTAATAAACGAGATTAATTACAATCATCCCAAGCGAAATACCAAATAATAAATAAAAGCAAGATAACAAATAAAGTCAAATCAGTTCATTAAATAGTTATATTGTCACGAGCTTCAAACTAAATAACATAAATACGAGCGTACTTAATATTACAATCAATTAAAGTCATAACAACACCAAATAAGAAATAAAAGCAACACATCAACTAAAGTATACTTAATAGTACAGTCATCCAAAATCATAATAAAAGCAACATACCAAATTAAAGTCCATTGATCTAACTAACCCTGTTATCATCAGGACAGTCATTAAGAAAGAAATCCCTCCAAATTTCATCATTACGTAACATATGGGTGACCTTACCATATTGTTTCATATTAACACCCTCCAAGTTATTCAAAATATAACAACATAACTTAAAATCACTTTTTGTCTTGTCGGGAGATTGACTTCAACCTCCACATTTCCTTCATTAACTGTAATCATATTAGATGATGAAGAAGCGACTATGGCTCTTTCAATTCGATCTGCTTTCTCTCTATCTCTCTCTTTCATATAGTGCATGAGCTCGCTTATTGTGGAGGCAAAACTCTCTCTCTTTGGTTTCTTACCACGAGGTTCAGGAGAAGGACTGAACTCATGACCGCCTAACTCAGCAAAATCATCATTAAGATCAAATGAGGTATGTATGTCTGCATGGTGTGCGGGGGCTTGGTTCATAATGGGTGGACTATACGAAGTATGGACATGTGCACCTGTAGCGTGTGTGCCTCCAAATATGGTGGTGAGCTTGTCAAAATGATTGCATGGCTTCTTTCGATACTTACTATATTGGGCATTCACCTACAAATTATTAAATTACTATTAATATTAAGATAAGTATACTTTTTTGTAAAATCAACAGACATTTATTTTAATAACTAACCTTGATCAATCTACTCCATCTTTCTTTTTCAACTATAACCATGCCTGTCTCAGCATTGAATCCCACGCTTGTTTCTCCTAACAAACTCACAAACGCTTTGTAGTCTGTTCTCAAGTGGTTGAATTTACTCTTAAGTTGTTTCAGTACAAGATTGTTGCCTATACGGACCATCATGCCTTTTAGTATATTCTTCCAACCAATTGCACTAAAAGTTGTGTTACTCCGATTACCAGCCTTCACTTCTTCCTCCATACAGATGATGAAAGCTTCAACCTGAGAATCATCCCATACTAGTTTTCCATCATCGGTATTGTCTGTAAGGTCCTCTATTTCTTCTCCCACCACATTGTCAGCATTGATATCCATCTAATTACATAGTTATAATAAAAATGTGTTAAAAGGGTCATACATGCTCTAAAACTCTCCATCTTCCCCATTACCAAAATCTTAAATCGCAATACATAAAACATTTGAAAAAAAAATCTTAAAGAAGTGTAGCCTCTGGGGGTTTTTCACATCACTTGTAATACCTTCTTTTTGCTTGGTTTTTATTCAGGCCTTACCATTCAGACTACAAAAATGACAAAAACTTTGAAAAGCTCTCCTTTTTTATTCTGATTTCATTCTCTTGCACCCTTATTTTCCTTCTCTTTTTTTTTTTTTTTTTAAAAAAAAAAAAAAAAAAAAAAAATTCCATTTAGGAGCAGTAGTACTACCAGTGAGGCCAAGATGGCTCAGGGGTCATCAGCTCCTCTGAACATTCTTGACTGGTCAAAGATTTACAGAAACAGTACTGCAAAGAAAGGTGATGATGTTTATGGCTATGGGGATTATTATGATGTTGTTGATGATGATGAAATGGTGCCTCCACATGAATATATAGCTAGGAAGCTTGCAAGAAGTCAGGTTTCTTCTTTCTCCATGTGTGAAGGGATTGGAAGGACACTCAAAGGAAGAGACCTCAGCAAAGTGAGGAATGCGGTTTTAACCAAGACTGGTTTCCTAGAAGAGTAATGTTATTGAGGCCTAAGAGTTTGAACGATCCGTATCCAGTCTTCGACTTTGTATATTGTTCAAACTCTTTGACTGTAAAATTAATATCGTTCTTAAAATGATGGCTTAAATTAATCTCCACCATCATTATCATTTTGTGGCATGTTTACTAGTGATCATGATCAGTGGTTGTCATGGTGTGACCATCATGGGTAAGGGTACTTAATTTGTGGAGTAATTTTTTTTTTGCTGTTATTTTATTTTTTGAATTTGGTATTTGGCATGTTATGTAACATGGGTGAGTTGAGCTAGAGCATTGAGTTTCTAGAAGAAATCAGAGCTGTCCTTTCTCCTTTGAAAAAAAAAAATAATAAATAAATAAAAATCTGTGATAGTCTCTGAAATTTTGTTCACTAGATGTGTATCACGAAATATGAAAAGGACTTTCCGAAAATATATATATATATATATATATATATATATATGAAAAGGAATTGGTTTATCTTCATGCATGCTGCATATTTTGGCAGCTTTTGCATTTTACTGTTATTAGCTTGTAATTATTTAAATTAGTAGGCAGTAGTTCTCTTAATAGTGTTTGAATATAATGTTAATAATGATTTACGCTCATTTTTCATGTCTATAAAGACTTGAACCTTCGCCCTATCACTTTGGAACACTAAAAGTACTACTGGGTAGTCTGGGTTACAATTCTTGAGTGCTTTGTTTGTTATATAAAATGAAGATGGGTCACAAGATTGAACCTTCGCCCTATCACTTTGGAACACTAAAAGTACTACTGGGTAGTCTGTGTTACAATTCTTGAGTGCTTTGTTTGTTATATAAAATGAAGATGGGTCACAAGATTGATAGGCAAAATAAAAAAAATTAAAAAAAGAAGAAGAAGAAGAAGATTGATAGGTAAGCATATATTTTATTATTGAAGAAGAATTTTTTTTTTGGTGTTGATATGATATCTTAACTTAATTCTTAATTACTTACCCAACGCTCTGTACTCATAGCCACCAAAAGATGAAAGACTTCTTTAAGATTTGAAAAAAAAAAAATTTGTTTCTAGTTTGAAAAAAAAAAAAAATAGGGGTTAAAGTCATAAAAGCTCCCTCAACTTTTAAAATCGTGCATAAAATTTCCAAACTCATAAAACTTATTAAGTTACCTCAAACTCCTATTTTTTTGCTCTGAGAATTTTCTCATCAATATTAACTGAAATAACATAAAAAATTGTAAGAAATCTCAACATACCAAGATGAGAGAGAAGAGGAAATGGAGAGAGAGCTTGGGTAAACCGAGAGTGCAGAGAGCAGCAGCGAAGCTTGGTTTCGCCGGAAAATGTAGAGGTGAGACAGATGGAGGTCAGATCTTCATACAAACATGGTCGATTTGAAGCCCGATCTTCAAACAACGGAATCCACGTTAGACAGAGCACAAGGAAAACCAGAAGAAGAAGTAGAGGAACTCACCAAAGAATGAAGAAGACGACCTTCAGATCTGATTCAACCCCACTGTAGTGACAAGAAGAGCACTGTGACTCGCCTCTGGAACAGCTTGCTTCGTGAACCCTACAAAGTGTTCTGCGATATTTTATAGCTGTGGTCAAAAGTGAGTATTTTGTTCTGATAGCTTCAGTATTATGTGGGCCGATACAGTATGGGAACAAGCAAGAACACCTATTTTTTGTTCCAACAATTGGCCCATTTTTGCCAAATGTTCCAGCACTATTTAAAACAATACAAGCCATGCCAAACACGTTTCGGGCCAGAACAGTAGAATTTTGCACTGTTGGGAAGGGAGTAGAACATGGTAGAACAATGCTCAAACAGGCCCTTAGTGTCTAAATGCGGTGGAAAAAATACATACTGCCACCTTCCACCTACTCTGTCACAGTCATCACCTTATACCTACGCTGTCGCTTCCACCGTCGCCAGGCACAGATCTATGAAGGACTTAGTCAGGCAAGTGCTCCCACTAAATTTTTTTATTTTTATATTTTATATCTCTAAAATTATTTTTTTTTTTTGCATTTATATCTATAAAAATTTAAAATTGCCCCTTAAAAAAAAAAAAAAAAAAAAAAAAGACACCCTTTATGTATATTTGTTCCCCATCATATAAATTCCTAGATCCGTCCCTGACCGTCACCTCCACTGCCATATACTAGTCACTTAGATGGATATTTTGGAGAATTCAATTTAAAATTAGTTATTTAGAGGAGTATTTTGAAAAATTTAATTTGAAATTCATTCCATTATAAATTTTAAATTGGTCCAACTAAATACTAGAATAGTAATTATCATTCCATTGCTATATTATTTTATATTTTTAACCAAATAATAAATTGAGAATGACCATTACATTACATTCTCACTTGTAACAATTCCAGCATACCAAATGTCATACATGTAATGCAGATAGCCATACAGTCACAGTCACACACACATTTCTAGTCAATTAGAGCTTAATCTATTTTGTAGAGAGTATAAAAAGGGTAGAAGAAAGCAAAAATGACCACTGCTAGTACCTCTTATAAGACCTACGGAATCTGTCCAATCTCAACCTTTTTAAATGGGGCCGGCACAATATTATGTAAGGCTGCGAAAAATATAAAAAAGAATAGATAATGATGTTTATCTTTTAATTCTTTCATATGTTGAATTTTTATCAAATAAATTTTGTTATGTTTTTTTTATAACATGACTTGTGTGTTTTTTTTTTTAGATTGAATTAGATTATTCATATCCCATTAATACTTTTTAGTAGAAATATCCAATAATATAAATAAAATTAATCAGAAACAAAAAATAAACTTTTATGATGACAAAAAATAATAAGACTACAAAATAATTTAGGTTAAACAACAATAAAAATTGTCAATAAACTTTTATGATGACAAAAAATAATAAGACTACAAAATAATTTAGGTTAAACAACAATAAAAATTGTCAGAAAATTTTTATCAATACTCTAACAAATTCTTCAATACTTTTAATCTTATTTTTTAGCTTCTAATAAACTTATGGTAACCAAAGTAAAAATTTGCTACCTTTAAATCCTTAGTCCCAAAGTAGTCTAAAAAGGGAGGAAAGATAGGTATATAAATTAGGAGTTTTAATAGAAAGTGGAATGAAATTTTTTTTAATGAATTAAATTATTTGGAACCACTATTAAATCTCTAATAGAAAGAAATACTAGTTTTAGAGAATTCTTATTAGCTGAAGCCGGTCACGTCTAATACTTTAGGCGGCCCTAGGTGGAGCTTATGTAAGCAAAATAATAATTCAGCAAAAATAATAATTTTATTACTCCCCACCAACCACCAACTCACAAGCTAACTAAAATGACTATTTTATTACTCCCACCTACCACCAACTAACAAATTCAAATTCAACCATTACAATAGTATACCACATGTGTAAATCAAATTTTATTATTATTATTTTATTTTTATTTATTTATTTATTTATTTATTTTGGCAAAAGAGTAAAAAAAACTTTCTTAAACTATTTCATTTTTACATCATGCTTCCCTGAACTATTTTTAAGAGCAACACAGCCCTCTCAACTATAAGAATGTTGTCTATTGCCCCTTTGATAACACTTTTTGGCCACGGAAGTTCATTGCCGACCAACAAAATGACACAATTACTAATTTACCCTTTATTTATTAATTTATTATAAAAATATAAAATTCATTGATGTAAAATACCAATAATACCCTCATTTTTTATTTTATTTTTTTCTTCAATCTTCCCCGCCGCGGAAAGCCCCGACGAGTCAGAAGTCTCTTAAAATATTAAAATTTAATATCTTTGCCAATGATTAAAAAAAGACATATAGTTCTCTTAAAATATATAAAAAAAGACATTATAGTTCAAATATACAGAAGTCTTAAAGAGTATTTTCAACAAATCTCTTACATTACTGAAGTCTATCCCATCAAAATACCTGTTAAGAAAAGTGTTTGAACATTACATGAAGATAATATAATTAAAAAATAATGAAACAGTCAGTGAAGAACATTATCATACCTGATAAATGGTTGATCTATTTCTGACCCTTCTTGAGTAACACCCCAATCTTCTTCAACATGTTACCATTTTTCTTCTTTGCTGAGTCATCTTCCATGTCTTCTGAAAAAGGCGAACCCATCTTTCCGCTGATAGTATGGCAATTGTTGTCGAGAGACCCTGTTCTCTTCACGAATTTCCCATTATTTCCTGCAGAAAGCATAGCAGTAGCTGTCTCGGAAAATCATTTTTGTCGAAATCACTCTAGTCATGCAGTTGTGAGTTGTTTTATTTCAGCCTTAATAATATGTCGTGAATGAAAGTGTGATTTTTTAAAAATAAACACCTATTTTCTCTTCTTTTATTCTTTTATTTCCCTTTGTCCCATTCAAAATAGTGTTATTTTTTTATTTTATATATATATATATATATATATATATATATTATATACAAATGGTAAAAAATAAATTTAAAAAAGGGAAAGAAAAAAAGAGAGGGTGAGCTGGAGGGAGGATATTTAGGTGCTGGAGGGAGATACTGATATTGATACCATGTAGGAGAGAGAGATTTATTTATTTTTTGAAAAATAGGAGAGAGAGATTTAGAGAGAGAAGATATCAAGAGAGAGAAAGAGATGGAGAGAGAGAGAGAGAGAGAGAAGGATCACGAAATATCTGTGACCACCCTTTAATATTTTCATGCTGATTCCCACCCTTTTCCCGAGAAAATTCTTCGCTATTTGATATATTAACTTAGAAAATTCCTCCCTATAAGATTGTATCCAAAATCTTGGATTGCTTCTGGACTCGTCGGGGCTTTCCGCGGCGGGAAAGATTGAAGAAAAAAATAAAATAAAAATGAGGACATTATTGGTATTTCACATTCATGAATTTTATATTTTTATAATAAATTAATAAGTAAGAGATAGATTAGTAATTGTGTCATTCTGTTAGTCGGAAATTAGATTTCGGTGGCCGAAAAGTGTTATCAAGTGGGCAATATGCAACATTCCTATAGTTGATTTACTCAGCCCACACCTGTGTTCTAACTCCTTCTTAAACAGCATCGAATTGAACCACCACTTTTCCATAGAGTTTTCTTGCCCCCATTTGCATGAAAATACAATAGA